>NC_068450.1:35793739-36088739 GCF_023373465.1 Oncorhynchus keta
GTAAGCCATAGAGGTCTGAGTTGGTGTAGTGTTGTGGTAAACCATAGAGGTCTGGGTTGGTGTAGTGTTGAGGTAAACCATAGACGTCTGAGTTGGTGGAGTGTTGTGGTAAAACATAGACGTCTGAGTTGGTGGAGTGTTGAGGTAAACCATAGAGGTCTGAGTTGATGTAGTGTTGTGGTAAACCATAGAGGTCTGAGTTGGTGTATTATTGAGGTAAACCATAGAGGTCTGAGTTGATGTAGTGTTGTGGTAAAACATAGACGTCTGAGTTGGTGTATTATTGAGGTAAACCATAGAGGTCTGAGATGGTGTAGCGTTGAGGTAAACCATAGAGTTCTGAGTTGGTGTAGTGTTGTGGTAAACCATAGAGGTCTGGGTTGGTGTAGTGTTGTGGTAAAACATAGACGTCTGAGTTGGTGGAGTGTTGTGGTAAACCATAGAGGTCTGAGTTGGTGTAGTGTTGTGGTAAACCATAGAGGTCTGAGATGGTGTAGCGTTGAGGTAAACCATAGAGGTCTGAGTTGGTGTAGTGTTGTGGTAAACCATAGAGGTCTGGGTTGGTGTAGTGTTGTGGTAAAACATAGACGTCTGAGTTGGTGGAGTGTTGTGGTAAACCATAGAGGTCTGGGTTGGTGTATTATTGAGGTAAACCATAGAGGTCTGAGTTGATGTAGTGTTGTGGTAAAACATAGACGTCTGAGTTGGTGTATTATTGAGGTAAACCATAGAGGTCTGAGATGGTGTAGCGTTGAGGTAAACCATAGAGTTCTGAGTTGGTGTAGTGTTGTGGTAAACCATAGAGGTCTGGGTTGGTGTAGTGTTGTGGTAAAACATAGACGTCTGAGTTGGTGGAGTGTTGTGGTAAACCATAGAGGTCTGAGTTGGTGTAGTGTTGTGGTAAACCATAGAGGTCTGAGATGGTGTAGCGTTGAGGTAAACCATAGAGGTCTGAGTTGGTGTAGTGTTGTGGTAAACCATAGAGGTCTGGGTTGGTGTAGTGTTGTGGTAAAACATAGACGTCTGAGTTGGTGGAGTGTTGTGGTAAACCATAGAGGTCTGAGATGGTGTAGTGTTGTGGTAAACCATAGAGGTCTGGGTTGGTGTATTATTGAGGTAAACCATAGAGGTCTGAGTTGATGTAGTGTTGAGGTAAGGCCACAAGCAGGCCTATACTGTACTGAGAGAGTAAAATAAATATTGTAGTTTGTAGGTTAGAGGTGGTTGCAAGAAATAGAGAGAGAGAGGAGGAGAGGCGGCGGTCGAACGATAGAGAGACAGACAGAGAATGGGATGGAGGTAGAGTGCAGGGGGGGGTAATAGAGAGAGAGAGAGCTATCCTAGATCTTTGTGCTTAACACCTGTCGCTCTGGGGGAGAGACCAGATTGAGATGTCTGTCTTCAAAGCTCTTAGTGGAAATCCAATCTGACTCGATACTCCCTTTTCATTCTCTCTTTCTCTCTGTCTCTCTATCGCTCTCTCTCCCTCTTGTCTTTACCTTCATCCTTTCTCTCACCTGCTCCATCCTAGGCCCAGTGATGATGCAGCCTGTCATTTCAGCCTTTTTTCTCTTCTTTTCACACACACATACACACACACACACACACACACACACACACACACACACACACACACACACACACACACACACACACACACACACACACACACACACACACACACACACACACACACACACACACACACACACACACACACACAGAGCAGAAGAATCAAAACTCCCCTGGGGTGGCCGCATTTGGTCTCCATAAATTGGGTTTGCTGACTGTGTAGGTGTGACACACTCGGCGGAGGCTATTGTTTTTCTATTACCTGCATGGCTAGTGGCGGCTATGTGACCGGAAGCACAGATCGTTCCAGGACTAGAGTGTCTTCCCGCTGCGCCGCCGTTGTGTTTCTGTCTCGTCTGGAGATATCAACGTTTTTTATTTCTGCAATATCCGTAACAGATACAGATCGTCTTTTGTCAGCCCGATGGAAGACAAGAGAATCCACTGCTCTGTGTTTCAGAAAAACAGCACGAACAGATGTCAGCATGCAAACAAACACACTATACCCATGTGTTCTGGTCTCCCTCAACTCATCCCACAGGACACAGTAGTGGCTGCAGGGCTACTCAGGCCTGCGTCCCAAATGGCACCCTATTACCTATACAGTGCACTACATTTGACCGGAGAACAAAAGTAGCACATAATATAGGGATTAGGGCGCCATTTGGGACGTAGAGAGGCTCAGTGGGGTGGTGATGTATTATACTGCTCAGTGTCCAGTCCACCCCAGGGAGAGTTTTGGACACCTACCCTGCACTCATCCTCTCACCCCCCTGTTCTTTCCCTCACTCGTATCTTTCATAACAGGATGAGTTTTAAATGTTAACAGCCCAGGCTCGCTCTAGAGATCAATACTAACCACATCACATCTCCCTCCCTGCGCCTGGCAACTGCTGCCTGTCGGCATGGCGATGAAGACAGTGTTCTGAGAGAGAGAATTATATTCTGCACCTCCCCTCCTTCGCCCCCCGCCCCTCCTCAAAATGATTGGTAGGTGATCAGGTTCACAATTACAAGTGCAGAGGGGGTCATTAGATGAGAAGTGAGGGAAGGATGGAAGGGGGAAGAGGAGGAGGAGAGACAAAAGGAGGGGACACAGTGTACGCAGAAAACCAATAACACACTGCGAAAAGAACATTGCCTGTCTCTTGCTATGCTATTCTGACTCGCTATTCTGACTGTGTGTGTGTGTGTGTGTGTCTAAATGTGTGTGTACGTGTGTGCGTGTGCTCCTTCACCTTCCCCTCAGTTGCTTCAGGACAAAATCAATAGAGATCTTGGTAACGCTTAATGTGTCCTTAAGGTGTCCATACGACCAAAGTGTCATATTGGATAATACAGAACACAAGAAAGATCCCATCTAGAAATTATGGTGCTCAACTTGATCAGGTTTATCAAGCCATTATCTGTAGAATCATTACAACCGGTCCAGACCATTCTCTATTGCTCTCTGTGAGCCCCCAGAATGAGCAATAACTTCCGGCGCCGACAGAGATGGCCGCCTCGCTTCGCGTTCCTAGGAAACTATGCAGTATTTTGTTTTTTTTTACGTGTTATTTCTTACATTGGTACCCCAAGTAATCTCATTACATACAGTCGGGAGGAACTACTGAATATAAGAGCAATGTCAACTCACCATCATTACGACCAGGAATATGACTTTCCTGAAGCGGATCCTGTGTTCTGCCTTCCACCCAGGACAATGGATCGGATCCCAGCCGGCGACCCAAAACAACGACGCCGTAAAAGGGGCAAGCGAACGGTCTTCTGGTCAGGCTCTGGAGACGGGCACGTCGCGCACTACTCCCTAGCCTACTATTCGCCAATGTCCAGTCTCTTGACAACAAGGTTGATAAAATCCGAGCAAGGGTAGCATTCCAGAGAGACATCAGAGACTGTAACGTTCTTTGCTTCAAGGAAACATGGCTCACTCGAGAGACGCTAACGGAGTCGGTGCAGCCACCTGGTTTCTTCACGCATCGCGCCAACAGAAACAAGCATCTTTCTGGTAAGAAGAGGGGCGGGAGGTATGCCTTATGATTAACGAGACGTGGTGTGATCATAACAACATACAGGAACTCAAGTCAATTCCTCGCAATCAAATGTTGACCTTATTATCTACCAAGGGAATTCTCTTGGATTATAATCACAGCCGTATATACCCCCCCAAGCAGACACATCGATGGCCCTGAACGAACTTTACTTGACTCTATGCAAACTGGAAACCACATATCCTGAGGCTGCATTCATTGTAGCTGGGGATTTTAACAAGGCTAATCTGAAAACAAGACTCCCTAAATTCTATAAGCATATCGATTGTGCAACCAGGGCTGGTAAAACCCTGGATCATTGTTATTCTAACTTCCGCGACGCATATAAGGCCCTCCCCCGCCCTCCTTTCAGAAAAGCTGACCACGACTCCATTTTGTTGCTCCCAGCCTACAGACAGAAACTAAAACAAGAAGCTCCTTCGCTCAGGTCTGTTCAACGCTGGTCCGACCAGCTGATTCCACGCTTCAAGACTTCTTCGATCACGTGGATTGGGGTATGTTCCGCATTGCATCCAACAACAACATTGACGTATACGCTGATTCGGTGAGCGAGTTCATTGACGATGTCGTACCCATAGCAACGATTAAAACATTCCGAAACCAGAAACCGTGGATTGATGGTAGCATTCACGTGAAACTGAAAGCACGAACCACAGCATTTAACCAGGGCAAGGTGACCGGAAACATAACCAAATACAAACAATGTAGCTATTACCTCTGCAAGGCAATCAAACAAGCTAAGCGTCAGTATAGAGACAAAGTAGAGTAACAATTCAACGGCTCAGACACAAGTGGTATGTGGCAGGGTCTACAGTCACTCACGGATAACAAAAAGAAAACCAGCCCCGTCGCGGACCAGGATGTCTTGCTCGCAGACAGACTAAATAACTTTTTTGCTCACTTTGAGGACAATACAGTGCCACTGACACGGCCCACAACCAAAACCTGCGGACTCTCCTTCACTGCAGCCGACGTGAGTAAAACATTTAAACGTGTTAACCCTCGCAAGGCTGCAGGTCTCAGAGCATGCGCAGACCAGTTGGCTGGTGTGTTTACGGACATATTTAATCAATCCTTTTCCCAGTCTGCTGTTCCCACATGCTTCAAGAGGGCCACCATTATCCTTGTTCCCAAGAAAGCTAAGGAAACTGAGCTAAACGACTACCGCCCCCGTAGCACTCACATCCGTCATTATGAAGTGCTTTGAGAGACTAGTCAAGGACCATATCACCTCCACCCTACCTGACACCCTAGACCCACTCCAATTTGCTTACCGCCCAAATAGGTCCACAGACGATGCAATCGCAACCACACTGCACACTGCCCTAACCCATCTGGACAAGAGGAATACCTATGTGAGAATGCTGTTCATCGACTACAGCTCAGCATTTAACACCATAGTACCCTCCAAACTCGTCATCAAGCTTGAGACCCTGGGTCTCGACCCCGCCCTGTGCAACTGGGTACTGGACTTCTTGACAGGCTACCCCCAGGTGGTGAGGTTAGGTAACAACATCTCCACCCCGCTGATCCTCAACACTGAGGCCCCACAAGGGTGCGTTCTGAGCCTTCTCCTGTACTCCCTGTTCACCCACGCCTCCAACTCAATCATCCAGATTGCGGACAACACTACAGTGGTAGGCTTGATTACCAACAACGATGATACGGCCTACAGGGAGGAGCTGAGGGCCCTCTGAGTGTGGTGTCAGGAAAATAATCTCACACTTAACATCAACAAAACAAAGGAGATGATTGTGGACTTCAGGAAACCCTCAGGAGCGTGAAGAAATTTGGCTTGTCACCAAAAGCACTCACAAAATTATACAGATGCACAATCGAGAGCATCCTGTCGGGCTGTATCACCGGCTGGTACGGCAACTGCTCTGCCCACAACCGTAAGGCTCTCCAGAGGGTAGTGAGGTCTGCACAGCGCATCACCGGGGGCAAACTACCTGCCCTCCAGGACACCTACACCACCCGATGTCACAGGAAGGCCATAAAGATCATCAAGGACAACAACCACCCGAGCCACTGTCTGTTCACCCCGCTATCATCCAGAAGGTGAGGTCAGTACAGGTGCATCAAAGCAGGGACTGAGAGACTGAAAAACAGCTTCTATCTCAAGTCCATCAGACTGTTAAACAGCCACCACTAACATTGAGTGGCTGATGCCCACACACTGACTAAACTCCAGCCACTTTAATAATTGAAATTGATGGTAAGTGATGGAAAAATATATCACTATCCACTTTAAATAATGCTACTTAATATAATGTTTACATACCCTACATTACATATCTCATATGTATATGTATATACTGTACTCTATATCATCTACTGCATCTTTATGTAATACATGTATCACTAGCCACTTTAAACTATGCCACTTTGTTTACATACCCTACATTACTCATCTCATATGTATATACTGTACTCTATACCATCTACTGCATATTGCCTATGCCGTTCTGTACCATCACTCATTCATATATCTTTATGTACATATTCTTTATCCCTTTACACTTGTATGTATCAGGTAGTAGTTTTGGAATTGTTTGGTTAGATTACTCGTTGGTTATTACTGCTTTGTCGGAACTAGAAGCACAAGCATTTCGCTATACTCGCATTAACATCTGCTAACCATGTGTATGTGACAAATAAAATGTGATCATAATTTGATTTGATTTAACTGATAACTTGTACCGCGCATGTCTCTACACACCCATTCAGTGTGCCCACTTTTGACCAGAGCCTTATTGGAGGTGGGGAGGAGAACCCCAGTGTCTGGCTGGCTGGATGGTGAGAGAAAAGTTTACTCCAGACTCCAGTCCAATCATCTTCATGTGTTCAGCCCTGGGGCATCACTGCTTTCTCTCTCTCTCTCTCTCTCTCTCTGTCTCTCTCTCTCACTCTTTGTCTCTCCCTGTCTCTCTCTGTCTCTCTGTCTCTCTCTGCCTCTCTGTCTCTCTCTCTCACTCTTTGTCTCTCCCTGCCTCTCTGTCTCTCTCTCTCTCGCTGTCTCGCTCTCTCTCTCTCTCTCTCTCTCTCTCTCTCTCTCTCTCTCTCTCTCTCTCTCTCTCTCTCTCTCTCTCTCTCTCTCTCTCTCTCTCTCCGTCTCTCTCTCTCTCTCTCTCTCTCTCTCTCTCTGTCTCTCTCTCTCACTCTTTGTCTCTCCCTGTCTCTCTCTGTCTCTCTGTCTCTCTCTGCCTCTCTGTCTCTCTCTCTCACTCTTTGTCTCTCCCTGCCTCTCTGTCTCTCTCTCTCTCGCTGTCTCGCTCTCTCTCTCTCTCTCTCGCTGTCCCTCTCTCTCTCTCTCTCTCTCTCTCTCTCTCTCTCTCTCTCTCCTCTCTCTCTCTCTCTCTCTCTCTCTCGCTCTCCTCTCTCTCTCTCTCTCTCTCTCTCTCTCTCTCTCTCGCCGTCCCTCTCTCTCTCTCTCTCTCTCTCTCTCTCTCTCTCTCTCTCTCTCTCTCTCTCTCTCTCTCTCTCTCTCTCTCTCTCTCTCTCTCTCTCTCAGACAAATAAACAGAAAAACAAACAAACGGGGCCAGCGCCGGCTCAGGCACACATTCACACCACAGCAACTTTTTAATTATCTTTTTATGCTGATTTTTGCCATCAAGCCCTGGGGACTCGCTAGTGAAAACAATTACAAGTGGGAGAGTGTTTTTCTCTCTTATCTGAGAAGAACCAGAGCCTCCAGGGTGATCAACCTAACCCGTCTCTCTCTCTCTCTCTCTCTCTCTCTCTCTCTCTCTCTCTCTCTCTCTCTCTCTCTCTCTCTCTCTCTCTCTCTCTCTCTCTCTCTCTCTCTCTCTCTCTCTCTCTCTCTCCTTCCTTGTTTGATTCCTGTCCTCGCCCTCACCCTCTCTCACCCTCTCTCTCTGTCTTGTCCCCCTCTTCATGTCTGCTCCTCTCTGTATTTCTATTATGTCCCTCCCTTCCACGCCTCTCCTCTCCTGTCTCAGTGTGTGTGGCTGGTCCGTAGGGACCTCTCTGAGACAGGGTAATGGGGTCTGATGAGGCTGCAGCCTGATAGACATTGTATTGACAGAGGGCAGAGGGTTCATTACAACACCCAGGACTGACAGGATCCTCCATGTCATGATTAAGATCAAGATAAAGGGCTCTCAGACATGCCACATTATCTGTGTTCGGCATCTCTCTATCTCTCTCCCCCTCCCTGTCTCGTTCTCTCTCCCCCGGTCTCTCCTTCTATCTCGCTCCCTCTTTCTCTCTCTTCCACTGTCTCTCTCTCTCTATCTCCTGTCTCGCTTTCTCCTGTCTCTCTCTCTTTCCCTCTCTGCCCCATGTCAGCCTCATAGCCTCATCAAGATATATTTTTGGAATGTCATAACAATTACCCTCAATTGGTAATTTCAACAGCCCTTGACATTCTGTCAGCCATAGAGGCAGTGATTTCATTTGACATTTCTCAACATAATTGATACTCCTATGATGTATCAGGACAGTCACATATAATTAACACCCATCTGATTGGCCACAGGTGCTAATTTGTGTGTGTTTTGGAGTGTTTTGATCATGTGCGCGCGCGCACACGCACGTGTGTGTGTGTGTGTGAGCGCGCACGTGTCACCTTAATGACAGCTTCATAAGAGACGGGGGTCTTAAACCAGCCCCATGCCTGCAGTTTCCTTCACAAACTGAGCCGCTGATGTCGAGCCGAGGCTGAAGATTCGTAGACAAATGGCCCCGGAGTCTTAATGAACATGAGGAAATACCAGAGAAAAAAAGCAAACTCTTTAGCCAGCGTAGTGTAATGAATCAGATACATACAGACGTCTGCATGCATCTTCCGTGTTAATGTTGAGTACAGACATATGCAATACGGTATGCGCGGTATGCGCGGCACACTCATTAGGTCGTCGGCCAGCCTGTCCTCCGGGTTCCACCCCCAGTCCAGAGGCCAGTCGGAGCGAGCCAACCAAGACCTGAAGACGACTTCTCGCTGCCTGGTCTCCGCCAACCCAACCACCTGGAGCCAGCAACTAGTGTGGGTCGAATACACCCTTCCTTGCTCTGCCACCGGTCTCCCGCTATTTGAGTGTTCCCTTTTGGTTATATCAGCCCCCACTCTTCCCTGAGCTAGAGGAAGAGGTCGGCATACCTTTGGCCCAGATGTTTATCCGCCGCTGTACCTGTAAGAGATCCTGGTCTGCTCTTCTCAAGGACACCTCCAGGTATAGACGACAAACGGACCGCCACCGGACCCTAGCTCCCCGGTATCGTCTCAGGCTGAAGGTATGGCTGTCCCGCAAACTCTCCCCCCGGTTTATCGTCTCTTTCCCCATCTCCAAGGTCATTAGCCCCTCTGCTGTTCGTCTCCTGTTGCCCCGGACCCTCCGTATACATCCCACATTTCATGTGTCTAGAATCAAACCCACTTCTCAATCCTCGCTGGCTGTACTGTAATAAAGGCCCCCGACGAATACGCCTGGGGGCGTATCCCTAAACACCGAAACGAATACTTGAAAGAAACACTGTATACATGTGCAATTACAGAGGCTCACCAGGCATGACTGATCTCATCCTCATGGATCTATGCTAAGGCAATATAATCAAAAGAGTGTTTTATTAACATAAGATAAAGCCTGTCTGTCTGAGGCAGAGCTAAAGTGAAAAACACACCAAGCATTTCTCCCATTGACATTATGATGTATAAAAAGTTTGATGGATCACTGACTTTAGCGCTCACACACACACAACTTGGCATCTGTAACATCACTCTCATTAAACTGTGCATTGGAATTCCAGCTCTCAGAGATGACTTGTTCAATCGATAGAGACGAGGCTTCTGGACAGGAATCGAGTAGAGAGAGAGAGAGAGAGAGAGAGAGAGAGAGAGAGAGAGAGAGAGAGAGAGAGAGAGAGAGAGAGAGAGAGAGAGAGAGAGGGTCGTGGAATATATTGAATGTAATTTAATCACATTCACTTCCAATCCTCTCTCTCTCACTCTCTTTCTCTCTCTCTTCCTTTCTCTCCCTCTCTCTCTCTCTCTGTCTCTCTCTCTCTTTCTCTCTCTCTATAGTATCTCTCTCTGTTTCTCTGAATTATCGCTCAATCATAGCGCTTTTAACAGTGAAGCCAGAGTGTCAGCACAAACGAAACATGAGCCGGTATGGTATCAACACATCAAACTGAACACATGTATCAAACACGCACTGTTTTGTTTGGGGGGGGAAATAGTGAAAAGAGAAACACAGGGAAATAAGAAAAACTCCCTGACAGATAAACACTGGCTTCAAAGATAATTGTTTCACTACAGAGAAAGTGATGCCAAAGTTTTCTCTATCTCCTCTGTTTTCAAATTTCCTCCAGAGCAGTCCTGAATATCTTGCTAACAATCCCTCAAAGGTGACTCCCTACAAATGTGTAGAATGATAGCATTATTTCATGCTTACCTCCAAATCTCTCACCTGCGTCTGTTTTCCCCCGTCTCTTTCACTCAACAATTGTGTCTATATCTCTCTTCCTCTCATCCTCGCTTGCTGTTGGTTACTTGTATCTACCTCAGGACATGTGCCAGGGGGAACATATAGAACAGTACATTCTAGGAATATGATCAAGTCAGGAAGATTGTAGTGCCAGTAGAGACAGAGGAGACAGAGGAGACAGAGACAGTGTGTCAGTGTGTTTGTCTGTTCTGGGCTGGCAGGAGACTTTGATCCACACTAGAGACAGACAGTGAGAAAGAGAGAGAGAGAGATAGAAGGAGAGAGGAGCCGCCACAGCCCAGTGGAGATGAACAGGCCTTCAACCCACCTGTCAGGAGCCCCCCAAGTAACACACACACGCACACACACACACACACACACACACACACACACACACACACACACACACACACACACACACACACACACACACACACACACACACACACACACACACACACACACACACACACACACACACACACACACACACACACACACACACACACACACACACACACACACACACTATTGCAGCTCTGTGAACTGAAGCTCAGAGGGCTGAGAGATGCTGAAACTCGCCTTGATGCGTGGTTACAGGTGTGTATGAGTGTGTGTCTGTGTGTGTGAGTGCACTACGCGATGTTGTGTGTATGCGGGGGGGGTGGGATGATTACATTTTACGCTGACCCTGCTGGGTACAAACATGTGTGCACTAAATTAGACTGTCAGGGAGATTTGCCTTTCCCTCTGTTCTCTTCCTCTCCTCCCTCTCTTCATCCGCTTCTCCCTCCCTTGCTTCCTCTCCCTCACAGAAACCTTGCAGGGAGATTTAATTCTGTCCGTTCCTTTCTCTGTCTTCAAAGACATGCTAACACACACAGAGACTGGCATGCTACTCAGCTCACTTGCTCGCACAAGTGTTACCAGTCAAATCCTTAGCCTGAATACCTGTCATGACTAGGTGTGTGTACATGGTTGCGATGTGTTACCATGTGTGTTTGAATGATTCTCAGAGAGAGCTCCATCTCCACCTGAGCCCTAGTATCTTGGTTTAAATTAGCCGTGTCAATTCTCCTCTTGGCCACTTGGGGTCACTGCAGCACCACGAAGAACCTCCTTCACAAACCCAAAAGACTTCTGAAGCCTACTGTGGATGGATGAATAACACTGCTGTAGGCGCAATAGAAGACTCAGAAAGGACCAGCATCCCATCAGGAGTGCAGTCATATCGAACCACACAAACCGAGCTATCAAAAACAAAAATGCTTTCCCTTGAATTCTCTTTAGCGGCATTTAACCCTGAGCAGTTGATGTTCTCTGTGGATGATGTGAGAGTTGACTTGTGATAAAGCAATCAGCCACTGAGAGAGAAAAATGACAGAATAGGATGGAATAGACTGAATAAAATATAACAGGTGGGAGAGATGTGAAAGAGAGAGAGAGAGAGATCTGGAATGCTGACATTGTGTGGTTGACGGCTAAGTGACGTTGCCTTCCTGAGACTTGAAGTACTGTTGCCCTGGACCCATGTCTTGTGTTATGTGAGTTCTTCTGTTTGGGTGTTGGATGATACTTCCATTAGTCAATTCCCTGGAGTCACACACACACACACACACACACACACACACACACACACACACACACACACACACACACACACACACACACACACACACACACACACACACACACACACACACACACACACACACACACACACACACACACACACACACACACACACACACACACACGCACACACGCACACACGCACGCACGCACGCACGCACGCACGCACACACACACTCTCTCTCTCTACCCTCTGCCCTCTCGCTGGCAGCTTTTCCACATCACCTCTGTTCATCTTCTGCCACTCAATAACCAACAGGCAGGAGGGGTATGCTACTCACTCACACACACAGAGCCAGGGTTACTCACATGTACCAGCGTATTGAACTCCAAATGTGTTATTCTGTTTTAAAGTACACTCAGCGATACGATGTATTATGCTCAAAGTAAACGGCATAGTGGGTCAATTTCCGCAAACAACTAAGAGAGCTGAAGCGGGAGGCTAAACTCCTCCGCTGTTCTGGTCCCGTAGCTACCACGTTGTAGCAGCGTGTAGGCGAAACCGGGCATATGTGTGTGACTGTCTAAGAGCTAAGCCTTGTACCTCGCTCCACGCGATATCTGTGGTGCTGTTCGTGGCAATGTAATTTAGCCGTCTACCTTTAGTGACATGAAATGAACGAAGCTCTGCTAGTTGCAAAAAAGTCCAGCTGGAGGCAAATCAAACAAAACGGCAAAATGAATTGTCATTTCTATAGGTTGGCTTCTGTGATAAGCATCTCTAAAGGTAGTCTCCAATAATAATCGTGTCAATAACAAGATTTGTTTTTCATATAATTTGTTTCCAAATAATATAAATATTGAATTCTACATTTCCTTTAAGATACGAGTGGACCAATCAAATGTGTAGAGCTGTATTGAAATGGTAGAGGTGGCCAAACAGAAGCTCAGACCCAGAGTGAGACGGTGGAGGTGGCCAATGGGCTGTGTAGGAGCAGGGTGAGAGGTTAAAGGGTGACGTATGGAGTAGGACAGACAGATAGTCTTTGATGGGTCAGAGAGAGTTTACCGTCCTACTCAGTGTGCTTCCTCAGGGCTCCTCTACCTTATTGATCGTATCTACAGTGAAGAGAGACAGTGTGTGTGTGTGTTTGGGTGTGCGTGTGTGTGTCAGAAGGAGGAAAGAGAAAGAGTAAGTGCAAGGGAAGAAGAGCGAGTGAGAGGTAGGATGAGACAGAGTGAGAGGTAGGATGAGAGACAGTGAGAGAGTAAGCATGAGACAGAGTGAGAGGTAGGATGAGATAGAGTGAGAGGAAGGATGAGACAGAGTGAGAGGAAGGATGGGAGAGAGTGAGAGGAAGCATGAGAGAGAGAGTGAGAGGTAGGATGAGAGAGAGTAAGCATGAGAGAGAGTGAGAGGGAGGATGAGAGAGAGTGAGAGGTAGGATGAGACAGAGTGAGAGGAAGGATTAGAGACAGTGAGAGGTAGGATGAGAGAGAGTAAGCATGAGAAAGAGTGAGAGGTAGGATGAGAGAGAGTGAGGGGAAGGACGAGACAGAGTGAGAGGAAGGATGATACAGAGTGAGAGGAAGGATGAGAGACAGTGAGAGGTAGGATGAGAGAGATTGAGAGGAAGCATGAGAGAGAGTGAGAGGGAGGATGAGAGAGAGTGAGAGGAAGGATGAGAGAGAGAGTGAGAGGTAGGATGAGAGAGATTGAGAGGAAGCATGAGAGAGAGTGAGAGGGAGGATGAGAGAGAGTGAGAGGTAGGATGAGAGAGAGAGTGAGAGGGAGGATGAGAGAGAGTGAGAGGGAGGATGAGAGAGAGAGTGAGAGGGAGGATGAGAGAGAGTGAGAGGGAGGATGAGAGAGTGAGAGGGAGGATGAGAGAGAGGGAGAGGTAGGATGAGAGAGAGTAAGCATGAGAGAGAGTGAGAGGTAGGATGAGAGAGAGTGAGAGGAAGCATGAGAGAGTGAGAGGTAGGATGAGAGAGAGTAAGCATGAGAGATAGTGAGAGGTAGGATAAGAGAGAGGTAGGATGAGAGAGAGTGAGAGGAAGGATGGGAGAGAGTGAGAGGTAAGATGAGAGAGAGTGAGAGGAAGCATGAGAGAGAGTGAGAGGTAGGATGAGAGAGAGTGAGGCATTGACCTTTAGGCTGGTTTCCTGTTTAATTTAAAAGCACTAAATGGAGCTGTTCTCATTCCTATTTCTCCTTGATGGTATCCAACAGGATGGGCTACTTACCCCTGCTCTACGCTTGATTTGCTATAGCTCCTCAGGACCATATGGAGAGTCTACAGAGAGGGTCTGTGTGTGTGTGTGTGTGTGTGTGTGTGTGTGTGTGTGTGTGTGTGTGTGTGTGTGTGGATGCTCTTTACCACTTTACCAGCTGCTTAGTGTTTAAGCTGTAAACACGGAGTATTCTGCCGAACCATCTCACAGCGATCAGATACACGAATGACAGCCTTTGCTCTAAAGTGAGTGTGTGTTGTGAGTAAGAGTGTGTGTGTGCACTGTCAGTTCATCAGCAAGGAAGGAAAATGTAAGTTGACATGGTAATATCGATTTCATTTTAGAAGGGGAGAGGAGGGTGAGAGAGAGAGTCAGTGTGATTTTGGCATAAACAAAGGGAACGTAGCCTAGAGGGGACCTGGGACAGGATAAGATGTAGACTTAAGCAAAGCGTTTTTTTTCTTTAGTTTGCACCTGCGCTAAAATTCAATAACCTCTTTACTGAGCTGGAGAACTCCACAGGCTCACTTACACACACCCACACACACACGCGCACGCATACACATTCACGCACGCACACAAACACACACATACACTGAATGAATACGCTAAACGAGGGCAGCACACCCCTGCTCCCCACCGGTTAACAATGATCCAACATGTCAAAGCTGAACATCAGAGACTGATTGACACTCTGCAGGGGCCTGGTCTGGATCAAGTTTATTTTAGCCTGTGTGTGTGTGTGTGTGTTCGTGCTTGTGCGTGTCTGTGTGTATCCTTAAATCTGGCTGATTGATCTGCTCCGTCCTTAAATCTGGCTGGTTGAACTGCTTCGTCCTTAAATCTGGCTGGTTGAACTGCTTCGTCCTTAAATCTGGCTGGTTGAACTGCTTCAACCTTAAATCTGGCTGGTTGAACTGCTCCGTCCTTAAAGCTGGCTGAATGAACTGCTCCGTCCTTAAAGCTGGCTGATTGAACTGCTCCGTCCTTAAAGCTGGCTGATTGAACTGCTCCGTCCTTAAAGCTGGCTGATTGAACTGCTCCGTCCTTAAAGCTGGCTGATTGAACTGCTCCGTCCTTAATGCTGGCTGATTGAACTGCTCCGTCCTTTAAGCTGGCTGGTTGAACTACTCCGTCCTTAAAGCTGGCTGATTGAACTGCTCCGTCCTTAAAGCTGGCTGATTGAACTGCTCCGTCCTTAAAGCTGGCTGAATGAACTGCTCCGTCCTTAAAGCTGGCTGATTGAACTGCTCCGTCCTTAAAGCTGGCTGATTGAACTGCTCCGTCCTTAAAGCTGGCTGAATGAACTGCTCCGTCCTTAAAGCTGGCTGATTGAACTGCTCCGTCCTTAAAGCTGGCTGATTGAACTGCTCCGTCCTTAAAGCTGGCTGATTGAACTGCTCCGTCCTTTAAGCTGGCTGATTGAACTGCTTCGTCCTTAAAGCTGGCTGGTTGAACTGCTCCGTCCTTAAATCCGGCTGGTTGAACTGCTCCGTCCTTTAAACTGGCTGATTGACCTGCTCCGTCTTTAAATCCGGCTGGTTGAACTGCTCCGTCCTTTAAACTGGCTGATTGAACTGCTCCGTCCTTAAAGCTGGCTGGTTGACCTGCTCCGTCCTTTAAGCTGGCTGGTTGAACTGCTCCATCCTTTAAACTGGCTGGTTGAACTGCTCCGTCCTTAAAGCTGGCTGATTGAACTGCTCCGTCCTGAAATCTGGCTGGTTGAACTGCTCCATCCTTAAATCTGGCTGGTTGAAATGCTTCATCCTTAAATCTGGCTCGTTGAATTGCTCTGTCCTTAAATCTGGCTGGTTGAACTGCTCCGTCCTTTAAGCTGGCTGGTTGAACTGCTCCATCCTTAAATATGGCTGGTTGAACTGCTCCGTCCTTAAATCTGGCTTGTTGAACTGCTCCATCCTTAAATCTGGCTGGTTGAACTGCTCGATCCTTAAATCTGGCTGGTTGAACTGCTCCGTCCTTTAAGCTGGCTGATTGAACTGCTCCGTCCTTTAACCTGGCTGGTTGAACTGCTCCGTTCTTAATGCTGGCTGATTGAACTGCTCCGTTCTTAAAGCTGGCTGATTGAACTGCTCCGTCCTTAAAGCTGGCTGATTGAACTGCTCCGTCCTTAAAGCTGGCTGATTGAACTGCTCCGTCCTTAAAGCTGGCTGATTGAACTGCTCCGTCCTTAAAGCTGGCTGATTGAACTGCTCCGTCCTTAAAGCTGGCTGGTTGAACTGCTCCATCCTTAAATCTGGCTGGTTGAACTGCTCCGTCCTTAAATCTGGCTTGTTGAACTGCTCCGTCCTTAAATCTGGCTGGTTGAACTGCTCCATCCTTAAATCTGGCTGGTTGAACTGCTCCGTCCTTTAAGCTGGCTGATTGAACTGCTCCGTCCTTAAAGCTGGCTGGTTGACCTACTCCGTCCTTTAAGCTGGCTGGTTGAACTGCTCAGTCCTTTAAGCTGGCTGGTTGAACTGCTCCATCCTTAAATCTGGCTGGTTGAACTGCTCCGTCCTTAAAGCTGGCTGATTGAACTGCTCCGTCCTTAAATCTGGCTGGTTGAACTGCTCCATCCTTAAAGCTGGCTGATTGAACTGCTCCGTCCTTAAATCTGGCTGGTTGAACTGCTCCATCCTTAAATCTGGCTGGTTGAACTGCTCCGTCCTTAAATCTGGCTTGTTGAACTGCTCCGTCCTTAAATCTGGCTGGTTGAACTGCTCCATCCTTAAATCTGGCTGGTTGAACTGCTCCGTCCTTTAAGCTGGCTGATTGAACTGCTCCGTCCTTAAAGCTGGCTGGTTGACCTGCTCCGTCCTTTAAGCTGGCTGGTTGAACTGCTCAGTCCTTTAAGCTGGCTGGTTGAACTGCTCCATCCTTAAATCTGGCTGGTTGAACTGCTCCGTCCTTAAAGCTGGCTGATTGAACTGCTCCGTCCTTAAATCTGGCTGGTTGAACTGCTCCGTCCTTAAATCTGGCTGGTTGAACTGTTCCGTCCTTTAAGCTGGCTGATTGAACTGCTCCGTCCTTAAATCCGGCTGGTTGAACTGCTCCGTCCTTAAATCTGGCTGGTTGAACTGCTCCGTCCTTAAATCTGGCTGATTGAACTGCTCCGTCCTTAAATCTGGCTGATTGAACTGCTCCGTCCTTAAATCTGGCTGGTTGAACTGTTCCGTCCTTTAAGCTGGCTGATTGAACTGCTCCGTCCTTAAAGCTGGCTGATTGAACTGCTCCGTCCTTTAAGCTGGCTGGTTGAACTGCTCCGTTCTTAAAGCTGGCTGATTGAACTGCTCCGTCCTTAAATCTGGCTTGTTGAACTGCTCCGTCCTTAAATCTGGCTGGTTGAACTGCTCCATCCTTAAATCTGGCTGGTTGAACTGTTCCGTCCTTTAAGCTGGCTGATTGAACTGCTCCAAAGCAGGTGACTGACTAAGCTCTGGATAAGAGCGTCTGCTAAATGACTTAAATGTATGTAAATGTAAGCCACTGATAGTTCAGATCAGCAGCACAATGGAACCCAGCTCACGTTCAAACGGGTGATGTTAATGTGTATACACATACAGACGGATAGATGGACAGACGGACTGACGGACAGACGCACGGACAGACAGACAGACGGACGGCCAATGTGGACAGTGGTTCTGTTTTGGTGTTGGGTATTACAGTTAAACACCTGAGCACACCTGAGCACTGTCTCTGTGTTAAACGGCAGGTGAGCAGCCGCAGGGGACTCCTATACACTCTAATCTCATCATTTGAAAAAGAGGAGATAGAAAGTGCTATGGACAGACGGAAAAAGAGGAGATAGAAACCGTGATGGACAGAAAAAAGCAGCAAAGGAAAGTGATACACAGAGAAGGATGAGAGAAAGAGAGAGAGACTGAGCAAGAAAGAGGGAAACAGACAGTTGGGGACAGATAGAGGCAGGTTAAGCTCATTGGGGACGTTGGGAGTTTTATTATCACTCACATCCACTCTGATCCCTGTCCCTCGCCACCTGCGGCCATTTTGGAGCAATCTTGAGCCTTCAGTACACCGGCTCTCCTTGGACCACCTGCAATTAAAAAGCCAGGGAGGAGAGTATGGGAAACAGATGAAACAGGGACATCTCAAATCCATCTTCCCCCTGCTGCTGCTGTTGCCACGGTCTACGGCTTCTGTTGCCCTCTTTAGGGAAGAGTCTGTGAATGAGATAGAGAATGAGCAAGAGAGAACGAGAGAAAGATGGTTTAGTTAGCGAGAGAAGGTTTTGTTTGCTAGTATCAGTGACATTCCCCAGCCTAATGTAAAACAGCCAATATCGCATTTGTCTGGGTTTAGTGTATACCTATGGGTTTTCACCAGCAATTCTTATTAAAACTCTCCATATTATTCATTATGCATCATATGATGCTGATTTTTTGCATTATACTGTATGATAAAAAATGCATCATGTGGGGATGATTTCTGTATTATAGAAGTTATTTTTTTAACTAGGCAAGTCAGTTAAGAACAAATTCTTAATTACAACGACAGCCTGGGAACAGTGGGTTAACTTCCTTGTTCAGGGGTAAAACGACAGATTTTTACCTTATCAGCTCGGGGATTCGATCTGGCAACCTTTCAGTTACTGGCCCAATGCTCTAACCACTAGGCTACCCTGCCAACCCATTATAAAATGTACATATCTTGAAAATTTGAGTGCTGATGAGCAAAACATTTTGGGACTATGTCAACAACGGACTAATGAAACAAATACCAAAAGATAGTTTTTGGGTGGAGATTCCTTGTTAATTAAATGTTGCTGCATGTACTGTAGCATAACGAGGCAAGGAATGTAGCTTGTCAAACAATGTGTAATGAGTGACATGTAGCATATTATAATGTTATAGCATACAGCATTGTAGAATAGCCTGGTGTTAGACTTTTGCTTGGTTGTGGTTTCCACCACGCACTCCCTATGCTAACTGACTGATATGAGAGATGACACTACCAGTGTGAAAGTTAGACCAAGGAGAGAGGAGAGTTGGTAATTATTTAGGTATACAAATGGGCTTCTCTGTTCAGGAGAGATTTGGAAATCTGACGGATAATTAAATTGATTTGCCATAATGTGAAAGAGAGAGAGGTTGTGAATAACCTGTGAATAACCATTTGGTTTACTCACTGTTAGACTGCTGCATGTTCTCTGCCAGTCAATCTGGATGGGATGTTTTATTCATATCTCTCTCTCTCTCTCTCTCTCTCTCTCTCTCTCTCTCTCTCTCTCTCTCTGCAATATTTCACACTCTCTCCCATTCTCTCTCTCACATACACAATCTCTCTCTCTCTCTCTCTCTCTCTCTCTCTCTCTCTCTCTCTCTCTCTCTCTCTCTCTTTCTTTCTCTCTCTCTCTCTCTCTTTCTCTCTCTCTCTCTCTCTCTCTCTCTCTCTCTCTCTTTCTCTCTCTCTCTCTCTCTCTCTCTCTCTCTCTCTCTCTCTCTCTCTTTCTCTCTCTTTCTCTCTCTCTCTCTCTCTCTCTCTCTCTCTCTCTCTCTCTCTCTCACTGCAATATTTCACACTCTCTCCCATTCTCTCTCTCACATACACAATCTCTCTCTCTCTCTCTCTCTCTCCTCTCTCTCTCTCTCTCTCTCTCTCTCTCTCTCTCTCTCTCTCTCTCTCTCTCTCTCTCTCTCTCTCTCTCTCTCCCTCTCTCTCTCCCTCTCTCTCTCTCTCTCTCCCCTCTCTCTCTCTCTCTCTCTCTCTCTCTCTCTCTCTCTCTCTCTCTCAATTCAATTCAATTCAAGGGCTTTATTGGCATGGGAAACATGTGTTAACATTGCCAAAGCAAGTGAGGTAGACAACATACAAAGTGAATATATAAAGTGAAAAACAACAAAAATTAACAGTAAACATTACACATACAGAAGTTTCAAAACAGTAAAGACACTTGTAATGTCATATTATATATATAAATATACAATGTACAAATAGTTAAAGGACACAAGATAAAATGAATAAGCATAAATATGGGTTGTATTTACAATGGTGTTTGTTCTTCACTGGTTGCCCTTTTCTCGTGGCAACAGGTCACAAATATTGCTGCTGTGATGGCACACTGTGGAATTTCACCCAAAAGATATGGGAGTTTTTCAAAATTGGATTTGTTTTCGAATTCTTTGTGGATCTGTGTAATCTGGGGAAATATGTCTCTAATATGGTCATACATTGGGCAGGAGGTTAGGAAGTGCAGCTCAGTTTCCACCTCATTTTGTGGGCAGTGAGCACATAGCCTGTCTTCTCTTGAGAGCCATGTCTGCCTACGGCGGCCTTTCTCAATAGCAAGGCTATGCTCACTGAGTCTGTACATAGTCAAAGCTTTCCTTAATTTTGGGTCAGTCACAGTGGTCAGGTATTCTGCCGCTGTGTACTCTCTGTGTAGGGCCAAATAGCATTCTTGTTTGTGCTCTTATTTTCAAAATTCTTTCAAATGTGTCAAGTAATTATACTCGAGTTTTCTCAAGATTTGGTTGGGTTTAATTCTGTTGCTATCCTGGGCCTCTGCTTGTGTTTGTGAACAGAGCCCCAGGACCAGCATGCTTCTCCAGGTTCAGCTCACTGTAGGGGATGGCTTTGTTGTGGAAGGTTTGGGAATCGCTTCCTTTGAGGTGGTTGTAAAATTGAACGCCTCTTTTCTGGATTTTGATAATTAGCGGGTATTGGCCTAATTCTGCTCTGCATGCATTATTTGATGTTTTACTTTGTACACTGAGGATATTTTTGCAGAATTCTGCATGCAGTCTTAATTTGATATTTGTCCCATTTTGTGAAGTCTTGGTTGATGAACGGACCCCAGACCTCACAACAATAAAGGGTAACGGGCTCTATAACTGATTAAAGTACCGTAATGTCTGGACTATTAAACGCACCTGAATATAAACCGCACCCACTGAATTATTCATAAATATGTATTTTGTACATAAATAAGCCGCACATGTCTATAAGCCGCAGGTGCCTACCGGTACATTGAAACAAATTAACTTTACACAGCCTTTAAACGAAACACGGCTTGTAACAAAAATAAATAGGCTTTAACGAAACACTTCTGTCTAGCCACTCTATCATAAAGGCCTGATTGGTTGAGTGCTGCAGAGATGATTGTTCTTCTGGAAGGTTATCCCATCTCCTGAGAGGAACTTGTTTTTTGCTCTGACCTGCACTGTCAAATGTGGGACCTTATATTGACAGGTGTGTGCCTTTCTAAATCATGTCCAATCAATTGGATTTACTACAGGTGGACATCGCCGATGCACTTTCTATAATGAACTCGCTCACCAAATCAGCATATTCGTTAATGTTGTTGTTGGACGCAATGCGGAACATATCCCAATCCACTTGATCGAAGAAGTCTTGAAGCGTGGAATCAGATTGGTCGGACCAGCGTTGAAAAGACCTGAGCGCGGGAGCTTCTCGTTTTAGTTTCTGTCTGTAGGCTGGAAGCAACAAAATGGAGTCGTGGTCAGCTTTTCCGAAAGGAAGGCGGGGGGAGGGCCTTATATGCGTTAGAATAACAATGATCCAGGGTTTTACCAGCCCTGGTAGCACAATCGATATGCTGATAGAATTTAGGGAGTCTTGTTTTCAGATTAGCCTTGTTAAAATCCCCCGCTTACAATGAATGCAGCCTCAGGATATGTGGTTTCCAGTTTACATAGAGTCAAATAAAGTTCGTTCAGGGCCATCGATGTGTCTGCTTGGGGGGGAATATGTGATTATAATCGAAGAGAATTCCCTTGGTAGATAATGCGGTCGACATTTGATTGTGAGGAATTCTAAGTCAGGTGAACAGAAGGACTTGAGTTCCTGTATGTTGTTATTATCACACCACGTCTCATTAATCATAAGGCATACCCCCCCGCCCCTCTTCTTACCAGAAAGATGCTTGTTTCTGTCTGCGCGATGTGTGAAGAAACCAGCTGGCTGCACCAACTCCGATAGCGTCTCTCGAGTGAGCCATGTTTCCTTGAAGCAAAGAACGTTACAGTCTCTGTTGTCTCTCTGGAATGCTACCCTTGCTCGGATTTCATCAACCTTGTTGTTAAGAGACTGGACATTGGCGAGTAGTATGCTAGGGAGTGGTGAGCGATGTGCCCGTCTCCGGAGCCTGACCAGAAGACCGCTTCGTTTTCCCCTTTTACGGCGACGTTGTTTGGGTTCGCCGGCTGGGATCCGATCCATTCTACTGGGTGGAAGGCAAAACACAGGATCCGCTTCGGGAAAGTCATATTCCAGGTCATAATGATGGTGAGTTGACGTTGCTCTTATATTCAGTAGTTCCTCCCGAATGTATGTAATGAAACCTAAGATTACCTGGGGTATCTTCCATCCTATCATCTCTTCCCTCTGCTCAAACCTTCTCCAACCTATCTCCTGATTCTGCCTCCTCAACCCTCCTCTCCTCCCTTTCTGCATCCTTTGACTCTCTATGTCCCCTATCTTCCAGGCCGGCTCGGTCCTCCCCTCCCGCTCCGTGGCTCGACGACTCATTGCGAGCTCACAGAACAGGGCTCCGGGCAGCCGAGCGGAAATGGAGGAAAACTCGCCTCCCTGCGGACCTGGCATCCTTTCGCTCCCTCCTCTCTACATTTTCCTCCTCTGTCTCTGCTGCTAAAGCCACTTTCTACCACTCTAAATTCCAAGCATCTGTCTCTAACCCTAGGAAGCTCTTTGCCACCTTCTCCTCCCTCCTGAATCCTCCTCCCCCTCCCCCCTCCTCCCTCTCTGCAGATGACTTCGTCAACCATTTTGAAAAGAAGGTCGACGACATCCGATCCTCGTTTGCTAAGTCAAACGACACCGCCGGTTCTGCTCACACTGCCCTACCCTGTGCTCTGACCTCTTTCTCCCCTCTCTCTCCAGATGAAATCTCGCGTCTTGTGACGGCCGGCCGCCCAACAACCTGCCCGCTCGACCCTATCCCCTCCTCTCTTCTCCAGACCATTTCCGGAGACCTTCTCCCTTACCTCACCTCGCTCATCAACTCATCCCTGACCGCTGGCTACGTCCCTTCCGTCTTCAAGAGAGCGAGAGTTGCACCCCTTCTGAAAAAACCTACACTCGATCCCTCCGATGTCAACAACTACAGACCAGTATCCCTTCTTTCTTTTCTCTCCAAAACTCTTGAACGTGCCGTCCTTGGCCAGCTCTCCCGCTATCTCTCTCAGAATGACCTTCTTGATCCAAATCAGTCAGGTTTCAAGACTAGTCATTCAACTGAGACTGCTCTTCTCTGTATCACGGAGGCGCTCCGCACTGCTAAAGCTAACTCTCTCTCCTCTGCTCTCATCCTTCTAGACCTATCGGCTGCCTTCGATACTGTGAACCATCAGATCCTCCTCTCCACCCTCTCCGAGTTGGGCATCTCCGGCGCGGCCCACGCTTGGATTGCGTCCTACCTGACAGGTCGCTCCTACCAGGTGGCGTGGCGAGAATCTGTCTCCTCACCACGCGCTCTCACCACTGGTGTCCCCCAGGGCTCTGTTCTAGGCCCTCTCCTATTCTCGCTATACACCAAGTCACTTGGCTCTGTCATAACCTCACATGGTCTCTCCTATCATTGCTATGCAAACGACACACAATTAATCTTCTCCTTTCCCCCTTCTGATGACCAGGTGGCGAATCGCATCTCTGCATGTCTGGCAGACATATCAGTGTGGATGACGGATCACCACCTCAAGCTGAACCTCGGCAAGACGGAGCTGCTCTTCTTGTCCCGGGGAAGGACTGCATGTTCCATGATCTCGCCATCTCGGTTGACAACTCCATTGTGTCCTCCTCCCAGAGCGCTAAGAACCTTGGCGTGATCCTGGACAACACCCTGTCGTTCTCAACTAACATCAAGGCGGTGGCCCGTTCCTGTAGGTTCATGCTCTACAACATCCGCAGAGTACGACCCTGCCTCACACAGGAAGCGGCGCAGGTCCTAATCCAGGCACTTGTCATCTCCCGTCTGGATTACTGCAACTCGCTGTTGGCTGGGCTCCCTGCCTGTGCCATTAAACCCCTACAACTCATCCAGAACGCCGCAGCCCGTCTGGTGTTCAACCTTCCCAAGTTCTCTCACGTCACCCCGCTCCTCCGCTCTCTCCACTGGCTTCCAGTTGAAGCTCGCATCCGCTACAAGACCATGGTGCTTGCCTACGGAGCTGTGAGGGGAACGGCACCTCAGTACCTCCAGGCTCTGATCAGGCCCTACACCCAAACAAGGGCACTGCGTTCATCCACCTCTGGCCTGCTCGCCTCCCTACCACTGAGGAAGTACAGTTCCCGCTCAGCCCAGTCAAAACTGTTCGCTGCTCTGGCTCCCCAATGGTGGAACACACTCCCTCACGACGCCAGGACAGCGGAGTCAATCACCACCTTCCGGAGACACCTGAAACCCCACCTCTTTAAGGAATACCTAGGATAGGATAAGTAATCCTTCTCACCCCCCCCACCCCCCTTAAAAGATTTAGATGCACTATTGTAAAGTGGCTGTTCCACTGGATGTCATAAGGTGAATGCACCAATTTGTAAGTCGCTCTGGATAAGAGCGTCTGCTAAATGACTTAAATGTAAATGTAAATGTACCAATGTAAGAAATAACACGTAAAAAAACTAATTACTGCATAGTTTCCTAGGAACACGAAGCGAGGCGGCCATCTCTGTCGGCGCCGGAAGTATTTGATGACCATCGTTATGTTTCGAGGAAAAAGGGGGAGGCTTGCAACCTGTAGAACACCATCCCAACCGTAAAGCATGGGGGTACCAGCATCATGTTGTGAGGGTGCATTGCTGCAGGAGGGACTGGTGCACTTCACAAAATAGATGGCATCATGGCAAAATGGCTTAAAGGACAACAATGTCAAGGTATTGGAGTAGCTATCACAAAGCCCTGACCTCAATCCTAAAGAAAATGTGTGGGCAGAACTGAAAAAGTGTGTGCGAGCAAGGAGGCCTACAAACCTGATTCAGTTACACCAGCTCTGTCAGGAGGAATAGGCCAAAATTCACCCAATTTATTGTGGGAAGCTTGTGGAAGGCTACCCGGAACGTTTGACCCAAGTTAAACAATTTAAAGGCAATGCTTCCAAATACTAATTGAGTATATGTAAACATCTGACCCACTGGGAATGTGATGAAATAAATAAAAGCTGAAACAAATCATTCTCTCTACTATTATTCTGACATTTCACATTCTTAAAATAAAGTGGTTATCCTAACTGACCTAAAACAGGGAATTCTTAGTAGGATTAAATGTCAAGAAATGTGAAAAACTGAGTTTAAATGTATTTGGCTAAGGTGTATGTAAACTTCTGACTTCAACTGTAGATAGAATATAATAAAGGAAATGGTCTATCCGTGATTCCGGATAGCACTAACCTACAGATAACACTTCCCCAGATATCGAACGAGTAATCCTATGTGAATGAACTACAGGTGTCAGAGTGTCTTGCCATTAATTTCACCTGACCCCAGTTTTACCCTGGGTTTAATAAGCACAGGAAGCTGAGAGCAGCAGACCCACTCACACATGCAAACACACACACACACACACACACACACACACACACACACACACACACACACACACACACACACACACACACACACACACACACACACACACACACACACACACACACACACACTAACACACTTGCATCAGCACCAGGAACAGCCGTCAGAACACAATGCATGACCAGAGGCCTTCCGTCTGCGAGATTACAAAAGCAATATTCAATTCCACTGAGGAGAGAGCGAGAGAGACAGAAGAGAAAGAGGGACGTAGGGGGGAATAGAAAGGGGAGGTGTAATTCCTTTGGAAAGATTAGAAAACGCTATTCCAATCCTTTCACATAAATTATGTACAGTGAGAGACATTTTTTTTAAAGGGAGAGAGAGAAAACATATGAGAAAGAATGGAGAGAGAGACAGAGTTTGAGAAAGAAGGGAGAAGCGAAGGTTTGAAAATAGGAGGAAATCAAGGAGGATATGATTCTGTTGCCTGCTTGGCACGGAGAAGAGAACCAAAATGAACATGTTTAGCTCATCTCAGACAAGGACTATTTATCATAGCCTTTCTGTGGGGACCATTCTTTCACTTACTCTACTGACTAAAGTATCACCACCACAGAATGTTAGAGAGAGGCAGAGAGAGGGGGTGGGGGGGGCACGTATTCACCCTGCACACCCTAATTAACAAACAACAAACCAAGACTAAAGCAAAGTCTTCTCATAATTTGTTTATTTCAAACACGTTTATGACTCAATTTGGCATGAGGGTCTGCTATACAAATTTATGGAAAGTGGTGTTGGGGGAAAAACATACAACATCATAAAATCACACAAACAACACAAACAGCAAGTGTGCAGTTAGAATTGGAAAAAAAACATGCACGATCCTTTCCACGGGGCCGTGGAAGGAGACAGGGCTGCAGCTTGAGCCCCACCCTCTTCAACATATACACTGTATTCAGACCCCTGGACTTTAAACACATTTTGTTACTTTACAGCCTTATTCTAAAATTGATTTTCCCTCATCAATCCATACAATGACCCACAATGACAAAGCAAAAACAGGTTTTTAGGAATTTTTGCTAATTTATATACATATATATAATTTTTTAAATACCTGATTTACATAAGTATTCAGACCCTTTGATATGAGACTCGGAATTGAGTTCAGGTGCATCCTGTTTCCATTGATCTTCCTTGGGATATGTTACGCATTGCGTCCAACAACATCATTGACGAATACGCTGATTCGGTGAGCGAGTTCATTAGAAAGTGCATCGGCGATGTCGTACCCACAGCAACTATTAAAACATTCCCAAACTAGAAACCGTAGATTGATGGCAGCATTCGCGCGAAACTGAAAGCGCGAACCACTGCTTTTAACCAGGGCAAGGTGACCGGAACCATGACTGAATACAAACTGTGAAGCTATTCCGTCCGCAAGGTAATCAAACAAGCTTAAGAGTCAGTTTAGACACAAAGTAGAGTTGCAATTCAACGGCTCAGACACAAGTGGTATGTGGCAGGGTCAACAGACAATCACGGATTACAAAAAGAAAACCAGCCCCGTCGCGGACCTGGATGTCTTGCTCCCAGCCAGACTAAATAACTTCTTTGCTCTCTTTGAGGACAATAAAGTGCCACGGCCCGCTACCAAAACCTGCGGACTCTCCGTCACTGCAGCCGATGTGAGTAAAACATTTAAACGGGTTAACCCTCGCAAGGCTGCAGGTGCAGACGGCATCCCCAGGTGCGTCCTCGGAGCATGCGCAGACCAGCTGGCTGGTGTGTTTACGGACATATTCAATCAATCCTTATCCCAGTCTGCTGTTCCCACATGCTTCAAGACGGCCACCATTGTTCCTGTTCCAAAGAAAGCTAAGGTAATTGAGCTAAAAGACTACCACCCCGAAGCACTCACTTCTGTCATTATGAAGTGCTTTGAGACAGTTAAACAGCCACCACTAACATTGAGTGGCTGCTGCCCACATACTGACTCAACTCCAGCTCACATTAATAATGGAATTGGTGGAAATGTATGTCTAAAATGTATTACTAGCCACCTTAAACAATGCCACTTAATATAATGTTTACCTACCCTACATTACTCATCTCATATGTTTTTGTATATACTGTACTCTATATCATCTACTGCATCTTGCCATCTTTATGTAATACATGTATCACTAGCCACTTTAAACTATGCCACTTTATGTTTACATAACCTACATTACTCATCTCATATGTATATACTGTACTCGATACCATCTACCATCTGCATCTTGCCTATGCCGTTCTGTACCAACACTTATTCATATATCTTTATGTACATATTCTTTACCCCTTTACACTTGTGTGTATAAGGTAGTAGTTGTGGAATTGTTAGGTTAGATTACTCGTTGGTTATTACTGCATTGTCGGAACTAGAAGTTCAAGCATTTCGCTACACTCGCATTAACATCTGCTAACCATGTGTATCTGACAAATAAAATTAGATTAGATTTGATTTGGTCATTATGACCAAACAGTTCTATTTTTGTTTCATCAGACCAGAGGACATTTCTCCAAAAGTACGATCTTTGTTCCCATGTGCAGTTGCAAACCATAGTCTGGCTTTTTTTATGGTGGTTTTGGAGCAGTGGCTTCCTTCTTGCTCAGCGGCCTTTCAGGTTTAGTCGATATAGGACTTGTTTTACTGTGGATATAGATACTTTTGTACCTGTTTCCTCCAGCATCTTCACAAGGCCCTTTGTTGTTGTTCTGGGATTGGTTCGCACTTTTAGCACCAAAGTATGTTTGTCACGCCCTGACCTTAGAGATTCTTTTTGTGTCTCTATTTTGGGTTGGTCAGGGCGTGAGTTGGGGTGGGCATTCTATGTTTTGTGTTTCTATGATTTTCTATTTTTAGGTTTTGGCCGGGTATGGTTCTCAATCAGGGACAGCTGTCAATCGTTGTCTCTGATTGGGAACCATACTTAGGTACCCTTTTTCCCACCTGTGTTTGTGGGAAGTTAACTTTGTTTGATGGCACATAGCCTTAAGCGTCACGGTTTGTTTTGTATTGTTTATCCTCTCTAGGGTAGGGGGCAGCATTCGGAATTTTGGATGAAAAGCATGCCCAAAGTAAACGGCCTACTACACGGGCCCAGAAGATATGATATGCTAGTAGATTTGGATATAAAACACTCTAAAGTTTCCAAAACTGTTAACATAGTGTCTGTGAGTATAACAGAACTGATTTGGCAGGTGAAAACCTGAGAAAAATCCATTCAGGAAGTATTTTTTGGGAGGGTTTTGTAGTTTTCTTTTCAATGCCATTACAGTATCCATTGACTTAGGACTCAATTTGCAGTTCCTATGCCTTCCACTAGATGTCAACAGTCTTAAGAAATTATTTCAGGCTTGTATTCTTATAAATGAGGGAGTAAGACCAGTCGGAATGAGTGGACCCTACCGTGTCGCAAAGCTTTTTCATGCGCAATCCCAAGAGAGTGCATTTCTTGTTTCCATTTTATATTGACAACGTTAATGTCCGGTTGAAATATTATAGATCATCCAGGCTAAAAACAACCTGAGGATTGAATATAAACATCGTTTGACATGTTTCTATGAACTTTACTGTCACGACTCCGACCGAAGGTGGCTCCCCTTCCCGTTCGGGTGGCACTCGGCGGTCGTCGTCGCCGGCCTACTAGCTGCCACTGATTCTTTCCTCCCCCTCCTTGTCTGTTTATTGGTTACACCTGTTATGCGTTTGTGGTGATTAGTTGGGCTTTATTAGTCAGCCGGCCCGCCTGTTTCTTTGTGCGGGGTTGTTTGTTGTAACATTTGTGTATGTTGGAGACGAACGTGTTTGTTCCTGTTTGTGGGTTTTGCTGGACTGTTTTAGTCCCCGTGTTTGGGTCATTCGTTTTTTAGCACCCAGTGTTTCGTGGGGTGGCCTATGTTCGCCGTGTGTGCATTAAAGAGCACTACCTTGAACTCTCTGTTTCCTGCGCCTGACTTCACACCCACGACACCCAGATCGTTACATTTACGGTTACAATTTGGATTTTTCGTCTGCCTGTTTTGACTGCGTTTGAGACTGTGGATTACTGAAGAAAACAAGGTTTTTGGATATAAAGAGACTTTATCGAACAAAAGGAACATTTATTGAGTAAATGAATGTCTTCTGAGTGCCACCATATGAAGATCATCAAAGGTAAGGGATTCATTTTATCTATATTTCTGAGTTTGGTAACGCTTCTGCTTGGCTGGTTACTGTTTGTAATAATTTGTCAACTGGGCTATGTTCTGGGCTAGGTATGTTCTGGGCTAGGTATGCTTTCGCCGAAAAGCATTTTATAAATCTGACACCGTGGTTGGATTAACAAGAAGTTAATCTTTAAACCTATGTAAAATATGTTTTTTTTTCTGAATTTTTATAATGAGCATTTCTGTATTTGAATTTGGCGCTCTGCACTCTCACTGGATGTTGGCCAGATGGGACGCTAGCGTCCCACATACCCTAGAGAGGTTATTGTTTTGTCTGCGTCATTTCGATTAAAAGAGAAAATGTACGCTTTCCACACTGCACCTTGGTCCAGTTCCTTTGACGTCCATGACAACGTTCATCTCTAGGAGACAGAACGCATCTCCTTCCTGAGCGGTATGACGGCTACGTGGTCCCATGGTGCTTATACTTGCGTACTATTGTTTGTACAGATGAACGTGGTACATTCAGGCATTTGGAAATTGCTTCCAAGGATGAACCAGACTTGTGGAGGTCTACAATTTGTTTTCTGAGGTCTTGGCTGATTTCTTTTGATTTTACCAGGATATCAAGCAAAGAGACACAGTTTGAAGGTAGGCCTTGAAATACATCCACAGGTACACCTCTAATTGACTCAAATGATTTCAATTAGCCTATCAGAAGCTTCTAAAGTCATTGGAATTGTGATATAGTGAATTCCCACTGGAACTGTGATATAATGAATTATAAGTGAAATAATCTGTCTGTAAACAATTGTTGGAAAATGACCAGTGTCATGCACAAAGTAGATGTCCTAACCAACTTGCCAAAACTATAGTTTGTTAACCCTCCCATTGTCCTTTGGGTCATTTTGACCCGACACAGTGTTGAATAGGTACTGTCGTGGTAATTTCCTGTATTACTTAACATTGAGAGAGTAAACCACACACAAGTCAGAGTTATATTATAAAGTCCATCTTTAATTATATGAGCTTCACCAAAGCCCTGTGACTCTCAGATCTATTCAGTGTCTATAAATGAATTCTCTGAGAGTGCTTACAAAACAATTCTTAGTCTCATTTATAGCCAAGACACACCCCTCTCAACTCACATGATGAATAACAGATCTTAGGAACATTACAAAGGGCCTTTCACTTGAAAGAGGAGTATCCCATCCAGATAGCATTAGCTATAAATTATATTTCGTTCTTGGTACCACTTAGGACCAAAACATTACCTCATCCAATGGCATATATCAATTGTCAATTCTAGATACTCCCATCTTAAATACACCTCCTCCTGGACAAGATCAGAAAAGACAGTGAGCCTCTTAGGTCATATACTAGGTCAAGATAAGGGCAACCTCAGAGGGGACATACAATAGTTACAGACACATTCCCATAAGAAGACATGCCTCCATTCTGTCCTCCTCCCCTTCTGATATTCTTCATAGCATCACATGGTTTAACAGATACATTGACATATGAAGAGAAGCCTGACCTCTCCCCTCTCTGGGCCCCAAGTGACTAAGCCCTGGAGAAGAGAGAGGAAAATGCAACTGCCAACAGTATTATCCAAAAGAAGACATTCTAATGACAAATATCTCACATAAGCATTATTATGAAAATAAAATCTTATTTATCAATGTTACCTAACTAATTCTGATTCTGCTACGACAGTACATGTCCAGACATGTGGAGTAGTGAAAACAATCCCCTCTTGGATATTATTCAACTTGAAATTTGATGACCTGTCTTAGACTGACCCCAGTAGTACAAAAGTGAATGGGTACATGTTCGTACATGTCCAGACAAGTCCGTACAGGTCTGGACATGTGGTCTTGTCCAAGGTGCTGAAGCCATGACTGTGCGTTTCATTGTTGAACAGGTTCTAGACCAGCTTTTTTTCAAATGTCCAGCAAGACTATTCTGATTCTGAAGAGGAACTGGAGGATGTGTCAGAAGATGAAGATGGGGAAGAATTACAACCCAGAGCACGATGCATCATCTTCAGAAGAAGAGGAAGAAGAAGAAATCCCTCAAGCTGAAAGAGAGACTTTCATGTCAAAAAACTGCAAAATCAAATGGTCCTCAGTAGCATATCACAACCAGGGCAGGATGGCAGAGCATAAGGGCCCGGAGATGACCCCAGGAAACACATCATATGCCGTTTCCCATGCCCATGACATGGCCTCGTCAATCTACCTGTTCATCACACCGGCAATAGAAAAATCATCCTGGACATGACAAATCTGGAGGGTTTTCAAAAATATGGAGACAGCTGGAAAGGGGTGGATGAGACTGACCTGCTTGCCTACATAGGGGTTCTAATCTTAGCAGGTGTATACAGGTCCCAAGGTGAGGCTGCAGCAAGTCTATGGGATGCAGAGAGTGGAAGGGCAATTTTCCGTGCCAACATGCCACTCAAACTCTTTCACACTTACTCAAGACTGCTATGATTTGATGACTGTGAGTCAAGACCTGCAAGACATGCTGGCAGCCATAAGAGAGGTCTGGGACAAGTGGGTGGAGCGGCTGCCAGCGGCTGCCAGTCCTCTACAACTCAGGGCCTGACGTGACAGTGGATGAGCAACTGGTTCCATTCAGAGGTAGTATATATATATATAACAAAAATTATTTTCCACTACACACTTCTGTGGCTGTTTCTGTGTGACACGATACTAATAATTACCGATGATGCTAATCTCTTCTTACCAAAGGTTGTTGTCCTTCCGGCAGTATATGCACAGCAAGCCAGCAAAATATGGGATCCAGTCATGGGTGGCCTGCGATGCCAAATCCAGCTATGTTTGGAAGATGCTAGTCTACACTGGGAAGCCGACCAGTAGAGGCCCAGAGAAGAACCAGGGGATGCGGGTTGTGCTTGATGTGACAGAGGGACTGAGGGGTTACAATGTAATATGTGACAATTTCTTCACCTCTTATGAACTCGGACAACAGCTCCTGAAGAGGAGCGTCACCATGGTTGGCACAGTTCGAAAGAACAAGCCTGAGCTCCCCCTGCACTGCTTGTGTCAAAGGAAAGAGAGGTCTTCTCATCAAAGTTTGCCTTCACACCCACCACCACTCTAGTTTCCTACCTCCCATAGAAAAACAAGAATGTGTTACTTCTGAGCACACTGCTCACAGAGGCTGAAATTAGCCATCGCTAGGACAGGAAGCCAGCCATGATCCTAGACTTCAACTGCAACAAAGGAGGTGTGGACAACCTAGATAAGGTGATTGGAATGTACAGCTGCAGAAGGATGACGCCCACTGGCCCCTGGTCATCTTCCACAACATCATTGATGTTTCCTCCTACAATGCCTTTGTGATATGGAGAGAGATCAACCCTAGCTGGATGCCTCGTAGGCGCAACAAGAGGAGGGTGTTCCTGGAGCAGCTGGGAAAGGCACTTGCAACTCCATTCATCGAAAGAAGGGAGCGTCTCCCCTGCACAGACGCATCTGCAGCAGTTGTGAAAGCTGTTCAGAGGGCTAGATCTCATGATCAACCTGAGGTACCACTAGCCACTGCCCCAGCTGGGGCAAGTTAGAGGAAGAGGTATCAGATCTGCCCACCAAAGAAGGACTGTAAAAAACATACTGTGTGCTGCAGGTGTAAGAAATATATCTGCAAAGGCTGAGCACATGCATACGGTCACACATGTGCTCATTGGGGGTTTAGTCAAGGCTTGTCAGTTTGACCCGGAGCACACAGGGTGTATATAGAATATGAGGACAATGGGAGGTTAACAAGAAATTTGTGGAGTGGTTGAAAAACTAGTTTTAATGACTCCAACCTAAGTAAACCTCCGACTTCAACTCTATCTACCCTCTCAGGGGTGTTGTGAATTCTGTGCAGGCCATCTAGACTAAACCGAGAATATTATACAGTAACCTCCAAAATTATTGTCACCCTTGATAAAAATAAACAAAAAAGACAGTATAAAATATATTATACAAATACAGAGCTATTATTGTATGCTAAAAACAATGAAAATATATTTTTATACCAGTATATTTTCTCAGAGAAAGAGATTTTGTTCAGCAAGTAAAAAATGTTTTTTTTTTAAAGATAGGTGTCAAAAGTATTTGATACCTATTAAATCAAACAAAATTAAATCTGCATTAACATTCTACTTTTATAAATTAATATCAGCTTATCTTCTTGCGTCGAGCCATCCCGGATCCGGGATCGTGAATACAGCCTCAAGCTCATTACCATAACGCAACGTTAACTATTCATGAAAATCGCAAATGAAATGAAATTCATCTATTTGCTCTCAAGCTTAGCCTTTTGTTAACAACAGTCATCTCAGATTTTCAAAATATGCTTCTCAACCATAGCAAACTAGCATTTAGCATTTAGCGTTTAGCGTTAGCATTTAGCGTTAGCATTTAGCTTTAGCATTTAGCGTTAGCATTAGCAGGCAACATTTTCACAAAAACCAGCAAAAACATTCAATAAATCATTTACCTTTGAACAACTTCGGATGTTTTCAAAGAGCAGACTCTCAGTTAGATAGCAAATGTTCAGTTTTCCTGAAATATTAGTTGTGCAGGAGAAATCGGTCCGTTTTCTGCGTCATGTTTGGCTACCAAAAACAAATGAAAATTCATTCATCCAAACGCCAAACTTTCTTCCACATTAACTCCATAATATCGACTGAAACATGGTAGACGTTGTTTAGAATCAATCCTCAATGTGTTTTTCACATATCTCTTCATGATATATCATTCCTGGAAGTCTCCTCTCTGTCTCAATCACATGGATGAATGCGAGCAGCTTGGAGATTACGCAACAATTTCAACAAAGGACACTGGGTGGACCCCTGGTAAATGTAGTCTCTTATGGCCAATCTTCCAATGATATGCCTACAAATACGTCACAATGCTGCAGACAACTTGGAGAAATTATAGAAAGGGCAGGCTAATTCGTGGAGCTTTCACAGCCATATAAGGAGACAATGGAAAACAGAGCCTCAAAAATCCTGCTCATTTCCTGTTTGAGGTTGCATCTTGGTTTCGCCTGTAAGATCAGTTCTGGGGCACCCACAGATAATATCTTTGCAGTTTGGAAAACGTCAGAGTGTTATCTTTCCAAAGCTGGAAATTATATGCATAGTCGAGCATCTTTTTGTGACAAAATATTGCGCTTAAAACGGGCACGTTTTTTTATCCAATAATGAAATAGCGCCCCCCTAGCTTCAACTGGTTAAAGGCGAAGTTCACCCAAAAACACTTCTGGGCCCTTTACAACACATGCCTGGTTATTTGTCAGTACACCAGACAGTTTTTAGGTCCAATTCTTGAGTGTTAAGATGTACTGTAGGTAATAAGCTGATTCCACCCCCGCCGTCCCCATAGATACCCCATGCAAAGTCAAAGTCCATCTTAACAATCTCCCAAACACACCGCTCTGGCCTCCTATGACCACAATTATCCTTGTAATAACTTATTCAACACAATTTTTCTGCTAATATATTTCAGAAGGCACATTTTTGCCAATGTGATTTTGGAAAGATAGTGGGAACAGAACCGGGTTCAATCGTTCCCCATTGTAGTCAGTGGCCACAAAGTGATCACTCGACACGGTCAACCGCAACTGGTCAATGACTTCAGGTGTCATATCGACACCGTAAGCAGGATGTCAGATGGCCTGCAGCCATGCCGGATACAAAGCTCCATCGTGGTCAGGAAAGAGTGGAAATGTGTCATGTATTTGTATCTGACCGGAACGTTATTGCACTTCATTTTGGCCAACGTCACTCAGCTACTGACGTTATTTGCCTAGCCTTACTTTACTTTAGAGGTTAAAAACCACTAGCATAGCTAGCTAACATCTCTTTGTTTATTTACTTCCTTTCCTTCTGATTTCCTTTCTTCAAGACCAATAGTAAGACACTACTTTGTTCCGCCTTCTTTAATTATTCATCTTAGAACCACAAAGAAGAGTATCTACCCTACTACTGACTATATGGAAGACTTCTGCGCTAGCAGGAAATAGGTCTTTGTTTTTTATAATTTTTACATTAAACAACATGTATTTGGCAATTCAATGCCGAGACACTAATGATTTTTAATGTAACAATAAATACACAGTTTTCTATGCATGTTAGGTAATATGGGAAATTCAGCATTTTGATATAAAAATACAGAAATCTAAATACTATGGACCTAAAAACTCTGTGGGGTACTGAAAAACAGGCAGGCAAGTTTTTATAAAGGGCCCAGAAGTGTTTTGGGTGAACTTCTCCTTTAAAGCAGAAATCTGCAGGTCCTGGGGGAGACACTCTAGACCCAAACTGTTATAGACCTACAGTATATCCATCCTGCCCTGCCTTTCTAAAATCTTCAAAAGCCAAGTTAACAAACAGATCAGTGTGTCAAATCGGAGGGTAGGCTGTCTGGACCTCTGGCAGTCACTATGGGGGTGCTACAGGGTTCAATTCTCGGGCCGACTCGTTTCTCTGTATATATAAATGATGTCGCTCTTGCTGCTGGTGATTCTCTGATCCACCTCTACACAAACGACATCATTCTGTATACATCTGGCCCTTCTTTGGACACTGTGCTATCAAACCTCCAAACAAGCTTCAATGCCATACAACACTCCTTCCGTGGCCTCCAACTGCTTTTACATGCTAGTAAAACTAAGTGCATGCTCTTCAACCGATTGCTGCCTGCACCCTCCCGCCCGACTAGCATCACTACTCTGGACGATTCTGACTTAGAATATGTGGACAACTTCAAATACCTAGGTGTCTGGTTAGACAGAAAGATGACCAATTCATAAACCGGATAAACATTGGAATTCATTTTGAATGGTGGAAGAGTGATGGTGAAACGGCCACAGTTCTGATATACTGGTAACATTAGGTAAGTGTTGGGTTGCGTTTTTAGCCTGCTAGCTACGGTAGCTGCTAACCTTTGTTCAATGTTCAGGCTAGCTAAAAAGCCTACTTAGCTACCTATGCACATAACGCTGGTGACAGGTGTGCACCATAACGCACATGACAGTATCCCCTTGCTAACATCTTATGTATTCTGACTGTTTTCTACTCAAAGGAATCTAATGATAGCAACATGTAGCTATACTGCTTAAACCCCACAAGATGCTCAATGTCTTTATTTAATCTAGCTAACATTTGCTAGCTAAAGCTATATGCAGATTGTTGACATGATTGTCTATTTTGTTTGTAGATTATAATGCTAGCTAGCTAGGTCGATAGCGTTTTTGGCCCAGGACCACCCCAATAAACATGTATTTCTCAGGGAAATACTGGTGGAGATGGTCTGATTTTGAGGGAACCTGAGGCTGTAAAAGTTGTGGTTATGCAAACCCTAACACTAAGAGGTAATAAATGCTGTATGCATTTTGTGTTCTGCTTAGTGATTAAATAATTGTTTTGATGGTAATCGACTAAAATAGTTAGCTATGTTTGCCTATTCAGCACATTGCCTGCCTGTAATGATGTACGCTGAGAGTCAGGTAGCAAGTTCAGGGAGTGAGTGTTTTAATAAATAAACATAACATAATACAAAACATGAAAACATGAACAACGCACAGACATGACACAGAAACAAAAACGCCTGTGGAAGGAACCAAAGGGAGTGACATATTTGGGCAGGTAATCAAGGAGGTGATGGAGTCGAGGTGAGTGTCATAATGCGCTGAAGCGCATAACGATGGTGACAGGTGTGCACCATAACAAGCAGCCTGGTGACCTGAGGCCGGAGAGGGAGCGCACATGACAGTATCCCCTCCCGGACGTGCGGCTCCAGCCGCAGGATGCTGACCAAGATGACAATCCTGAGGATCAGGAGTGGACTGGTCACCTCTGCTAAGTTGCGGGAACCTGTCGATCCAGCTGAGGCGCGGGAGCATAGCAACCTAGAGCGGCGGAGAGAGAGAGCATACGTGACAGTACCCCCTCCCTGGCGCGTTCGGCTCCAGCCACAGGACTCCAACCACAGGGACATATCCAGGGGATCAGGAATGGATTGGTCGCCTCCGCTGAGGCACAGAAACCTGATGAACCGGCTGAGGCGTGAGAGCCTGATGAGCAAACTGAGGCGTGAGAGCCTGATGAGTCGGCTGGGACCTCCCCAGTTGCCTCGGTCGAGGCACGGGTAACCTGTTCACCCAGCTGAGGCATGGGAACCTGTTCACCCAGCTGAGGCATTGGTACCTGTTCACCCAGCTGAGGCACGGGAACTTGTTCACCCAGCTGAGGCACGGGAACTTGTTCACCCAGCTGAGGCACAGGAACTTGTTCACCCAACTGAGGCACGGGAGCCTATCGAGCCCGCTGAGGCATGGGAGCCTATCGAGCCCGCTGAGGCATGGGAGCCTATCGAGCCCGCTGAGGCATGGGAGCCTATCGAGCCCGCTGAGGCATGGGAACCTATCGAGCCCGCTGAGGCATGGGAGCCTATCGAGCCCGCTGAGGCATGGGAGCCTATCGAGCCCGCTGAGGCATGGGAGCCTATCGAGCCCGCTGAGGCATGGGAACCTATCGAGCCCGCTGAGGCATGGGAACCTATCGAGCCCGCTGAGGCATGGGAGCCTATCGAGCCCGCTGAGGCATGGGAGCCTATCGAGCCCGCTGAGGCATGGGAGCCTATCGAACCCGCTGAGGCATGGGAGCGTATCGAGCCCGCTGAGGCATGGGAACCTATTGAGCCCGCTGAGGCATGGGAGCCTATCAAGCCAGCAAAAAACACTCCCTGATGCTTCCCTTAGGTGAGGCATTATTCTGTAATGATGTGCGCTGAGAGTCAGAAAGCAAGTTCAGGGAGTGAGTGTTTTAATAAATAAACGTAACATAATACAAAACAAGAAAACATGAAGAACGCACAGACATGAAACAGAAACAATGACGCCTGTGGAATGAACCAAAGGGAGTGACATATATAGGGCAGGTAATAAAGGAGGTGATGTGTCAGGTGAGTGTCATAACGCGCTTTTGCGTGTAACAATAGTGACAGGTGTGCGCCATAACGAGCAGCCTGGTGACCTAGAGTCCGGAGAGGGAGCACACGTGACACGGCCTATATACAGCATTGATTCCTACCTAGTGTTAACTAAAGGAAAAGGGAAAGGGGGATACCTAGTCAATTGTCCAACTGAATGTATTCAACTGAAATGTGTCTTCCGCATTTAACCCAACCCTTCTGAATCAGAGAGGTTCGGGGGGCTGCCTTCATCAACTACCCACCAGAACGAATGAATTAATAGCCAGTGTGGGCAGTCAAGTAAACAATGTCTCATCTTGATGACATATTGGTGGACTATAGGTCAAGTCATAGGACGGCAACATTAACATTCGCAACATTAGCACCTCCTATTCCATCCATATTATGATACCAAAATCAATATTTAGTTGGCATATGTACAGGACACAGTTGGGGTGAATACGGAAATACGACAAAACCATTTTTCCCATTGAGCAACAATACCAACTACATCATGGTCTCTCTGATATTTGCATTTTTCACCCACTCAATTTCTCTACAGTATTCATCCAGGGCTGTGTTTTTTCGAAGTGAATGTTCTGTGATGGGTCTTCCTGCCTCAGCTGTTTCAGTCTACTCATGCTTTATTGACTGGTAGTAGAGAGCGTGGAGACAGTTTTCTCCCTCATGGCATTGGCATGCACATAGCATGGAACATACTCTCTAAACTCTTATTGAAATATTCAAAACTATCCTCTTTAATTGTGAATAATAGCATAAGGAATAGAATCAGTATAACAAATCCCTACTTCACCAATTATACTGGCGTAAATTTGCTTCAATATGGACAGAAGGAGCGATAAATAATTGTGTACGTGTTGAGTGTGTGTGCATATGTGTGTGTACGTGTGTGTGTGTGTGTGTGTGTGCTTGCGTGCGTGTATGTGTAAGTGTACTTTTGTGTGTCCAACCTAAGCCCAGGGCAGTTGTTTTCTCCTGACCTCTTGTGTTTGGTAGAGAGAGCGAGAGATGCAGATTTATTGGAAGAATAACAAGATGTGAATACATCCGTATCAGTCTGGTCTTGGGCTCCTTATCGAGGTGAGTCTCACACAATACAGCTGCTCTGGGAAACTGTCTGTCTGGGAGACTAATGGGGAGACACAACAGAAAGGTTTAACTCGTAAAATCCCAAGTTATTCTGTATGTTTTGACTTGATGAATCTGCTGTCTCTCATTGAAACACGTTACTTCTCTGTTTTCTTTTATTAAATGGATGTTTGATATTCATGGTAATAAGATTCATTTTATGCATTTTATCTGTGGAAATGTATCATTCTATCAACATGTACATTTATGCAGCGAGACTAAATGGAAAAGAGCACAGGAGCATATTTTTCATGACTGGAGCATATTTTTCATGACTTTGTGCCAGCCCCCTCTGCTCTCCTTCCCTCCCCTCCACCCTCCACATGCCCACAAACATGCACGCCCGCAAACACGATATGTTTGTGTGTTTACAGTAAGAGTGGAACTCTCAGCGGAGACCTAAAGATGAACAAGTGGTAAAGAGAAAAGAGACGTAACAGGAAGCCGTGGAAAAACATGGCGTCTCACTCACAGGTGTTCCAGAGGGAGAAATGGCCAACATCTCAGGGCTCGTTTGATAGAAACATTCTGTAAACACACACAAACACACTGAACCTCTGCCCTCAAACTTCTCCTCTTCCCCTCAATCACCACACATCTAAATAGCTCTCTCCCCTTCCCTGCTCTCCCTTTCCCCCTCAGCAAGGACGAGTTCGGTAGTAATAAATGAACATGCTGAGGAACTTCAGATGATGTCCTAATATACTTCCGACAGTACTGGACGGCAATTAGAAAAAGGAAAAATAACGAGAGCGAGAGGGAGAAAGAAAGAAAGAAAGAAAGAAAGAAAGAAAGAAAGAAAGAAAGAAAGAAAGAAAGAAAGAAAGAAAGAAAGAAAGAAAGAAAGAAAGAAAGAAAGAAAGAAAGAAAGAAAGAAAGAAAAAGAGAGGAGGGGAGAATCAACTGAAAATGATGGAGGGCCAAAGAACCTCTCCACATATGAAATGCGTTGGAAATTAGATTTTCAGTTTCCAATGAATTTGTAGCCAGTGCTTCCCAGCCATAGGCATAATAAATGACCTGGGTGTTAATGTGTTGTGATTCCTTTCTTTTCCCCTTTAGTTCCTCAAACAGCATATTGACTTTTTCGGCTCTGTTTATTGGAATCTGTCATTATCTTGACATTTCGCAGAGGCTTTGCGGCTTATTGGAATCCCAGAGTGCTCTGACTCGTTGTCTTCGAAAGGGGGGAATGAGGAAATCTTCCTGGATGAAATAAAAGTCCTTCAGAAAGCCTAACCATGCTAGACGGCTACACGTCTTATTGTCATTTGAAAATACAACTGTGGATTATATTCTACCATTACGGTGTATGGCAAGATGAGGAAAACAATTTATTAGGCATGTGTTGATGCTCTACTGTTATTGAACTACCACGTTTTGTGAGCCTTTGGTTTACTTCTTTAACCAAATAGCCTACCAAGCTCCTACCATTATTATTTACTACTCATATCACAACAGACCGGTTTGATGTTGAGGAAATATTGTAAACAGGGAAAATGTTGAAGGACACATGGAACAGTGAACAGACAGTAGAATATCCAGAGTCTGTCTCAGACAACATATCCGTCCTGTGGTTAAAACGCTAAGGGTTGAAATTTACACCTGCCCTGCCAATTTAGCTCCTCTAAAAGAAGACAAAAGACTGCCTTACAAACGTCAATTGATTTGGGATTCATGTATGCCTGTGGGAAGATATGTGGCATCGTAACAATATTGTACATCACATAGAATTGTTACAATATTGTAAATAACAGGCAAAATCACACTAATCACACATTTGCAAGGCAAGTTGAAGGTTAATAAGTCACAATGTTGGCGTGGGTCTCTCTCTCGCTCTGTTAATCCTCCCAGTCCGATGCCACCATTCCAACAGGAGACGGATGTACGCAGCGTAATAACTATTTCTACAGTCGTCACCCAGCCACTATTCCCATCTGAAACAAAGAAAACAAGGCCTTCAATTAAAGTGGAATCAGAACAGCGTTGTCAGTCAGCTTTTCCCTGGATTAGGTCTGGTGCGACTCACAGCTCCCTCGTCGTTTCCTCTCGCCTCTGTCTCTGCCACAGAACGTGCGGTAGCATTACGTGAGAAGCGTAACAGGCTAAAGCCCTCACATTGGGCCTGTTTTTATGAGCTGGCTTGTCAGGGGGATCAGGGCATTTACTGTGTTAAAGCATCCTCAGAATGTCTGATCAGACAGGCTCCAATTTGAGATGGGATGCATTATCACACAAAAACACACACACACACACTGGATCTGCTACTGTAACGACCATCTTGGAACAATGGGGAAGAGATCTTTGGAACGATCTGGCCAGGGAAATTAGGAGTAGGGAAACTGTATTAGATTTGTATTAATGCCCATTGTGTATGTCACCCGTACATTATCAATGGGCCGCGCGGTCCATTCTGGGTTATTCTGGGACAAGGAGTGCCATCCTTCAAGGAGTAAATGGGAGTCAATTGGGTAATTAACATTTTATCTATAGTATCGTATAGCTTTGAAACATACTTTCAAGGACAATAGGCATGCTTTTTTACTAATACCCTGACTTTTAGAAGGGATTGCATGACAATTAGCTTAGCAATTGCCTGACGCAGCATGACAACGTGAACACGATTGGTCGACAGTCTGCTGGGCGGGGAGTTAAACATTCCTCCATTTATTGGCAGTTGAGATTCCCATCTCCTAATTTCTTAGTATCCCTGGTCAGGCCATGTTTTAGGGATTTGGGGTAGTTTTAGAGGACTTCTATAATGTGTGTGTATGTGTCAGTGGAGGCTCCTCAAAGGAGGAAGAGGAGGACCATCCTTCTCAGTGAATTTCATAAAACATGTAAATAGTAAAACATAAAAAAAGTTATCCTTTTTAGATAAAGTTATACTAAATATATTCACATCACCAAATAATTCCATAGACTTACACAGTAATTATGGCAACTTCCAGAGAACCTCCTCCAACCTATCAGAGCTCTTGCAGCATGAACTAACATGTTGTCCACCCAATCAAAGGATCAGAGAATTAATCTAGTACTGAATGAGGTACTGAATCTAGAACTGAAATCTAGTACTGAAAGCATAAGCTACAGCTAGGTAGAACTGCAGTGCATAAAATGTGGGGAGTAGTTGACTCAAAAAGAAAGAAAGAGAATAGTTGGAGAAGCAAGAGAGAGGGAGAGAGAGTGAGCTAGCTATATTTCATTGTATTTTTTTTCACTTTGACTTCCTTAGCTAGAGAATGCAGCTAGCTAGTTTAGTCTCTGACAGAGAGGGAAACTATGTTAGCTAGCTGTCTATGGCTATCCAACACTGGAACTCTTCCAAGTTTATTTATTGCCACCAGGGCTTGCCGGTGTAACTGCTAAACTGCTTGCTGACTGTACACTGTACTGCATGATTGTAGGTTTACTAATATGCGTGTTCTAGTAGCTATGTTGACTATGACATTAGCTAATGTAGTGACAACAATGTAAGTTGTGTGTAAATCAAATCAATTTTTATATAGCCGTTCGTACATCAGCTAATATCTCAAAGTGCTGTACAGAAACCCAGCCTAAAACCCCAAACAGCAAGCAATGTAGGTGTAGAAGCACAGTGGCTAGGAAAAACTCCCTAGAAACGCCAAAACCTAGGAAGAAACCTAGAGAGGAACAAGGCTATGTGGGGTGGCCAGTCCTCTTCTGGCTGTGCCGGGTGGAGATTATAACAGAACATGGCCAAGATGTTCAAATGTTCATAAATGACCAGCATGGTCAAATAATAATAATCACAGGCAGAACAGTTGAAACTGGAGTAGCAGCATGGCCAGGTGGACTGGGGACAGCAAGGAGTCATCATGTCAGGTAGTCCTGAGGCATAGTCCTAGGGCTCAGGTCCTCCGAGAGAGAGAAAGAAAGAAAGAGATAAAGAGAGAATTAGAGAGGGCATACTTACATTCACACAGGACACCGGATAGGACAGAAGAAGTACTCCAGATATAACAAACTGACCCTAGCCCCCCATCACATAAACTACTGCAGCATAAATACTGGAGGCTGAGACAGGAGGGGTTAGGAGACACTGTGGCCCCATCCGAGGACACCCCCGGACAGGGCCAAATAGGAAGGATATAATCCCACCCACTTTGCCAAAGCACAGCCCCCACACCACTAGAGGGATATCTTCAACCACCAACATACCATCCTGAAACAAGGCCGAGTATAGCCCACAAAGATCTCCGCCACGGCACAACCCAAGGGGGGGTGCCAACCCAGACGCGTAGAGGGTAGTGTTTATGATACGAAGGTTTGGGAAAAGGTGAGAAGTGAGAGCCCTTTGATGTGAGAAGGAATAACACAACAATCAAAGGGATCATGTTGTATGTATGTGGCTGCTATGAAAGTGAACTGTGTTTGCGGTTGATCAGGGGTGTGTTCATTGCGCCGATTCTGTTGAAAAACGTTTCTTAAACGGAAGCAAACAGAACGAAACTCGGATAAACACATCTGAATTTGTCAAATAGAAACTCTTGTTTGCAACGGTTGGACTAATGAATACACCTTAGATCAGCTAGATGCAGGCAGGATTGTGCACGATGGTATTGAATGTGTCAATGTCTGTCACCTTGATTACTCAAATTTGTCTCGACCTGTGCACCTACGTTACAAACTTTCATTCATAGGCTAGGTTGTAGCATCCACATAATGGGTATAGGGAAAATTTGAGTATCCTGTAGTAGCCTAAACCTATCGCTATTACACTGAGCTGGTCTGTAGCACAGTTGGTAGAGCATGGCGCTTGTAACGCCATGGGTAGTGGGTTCGATTCCCGGGACCACCCATACGTAGAATGTATGCACACATGACTGTAAGTCGCTTTGGATAAAAGCGTCTGCTAAATGGCATATATATATATATCCAATATGCTGTAATAGAAAAAAAGGCCATGCTCATAAAAAAAAAACACTTCCACTGGTGTGTAAATATCTGACATGCATTACTCCTGATGTTATTATGTATCTCATATCAGTTAGAATATGTACATTATCTTGTGACACATAACAACACAGTCATATACGACCACGTAATCACGCAAGGTTATCCCTTTACTTTAGTCATGACAGGCCCACAGAAACAAACTCTATGAACAAACAACTTCTGTATCTCTAACTGCTCAGCTCCTCCCTCTCCCTCTCTCTCTCTCTCTCTCTCTATCTCTCTCTCTATCTCTCTCTCTCTCTCTCCCTCTCTCTCTCTCTCTCTCTCTCTCTCTCTCTCTCTCTCTCTCTCTCTCTCTCTCTCTCTGCCGCCCCAACACCCCACTGTGCCCCCTCCCAACAGATATCTATATTTCATAGGGATTCTCTGAATTAGTTGGAACACTGTTGCTATCGGCAACTCCCACCGTGGGAAATACCAGGAGATACGCTCCTCCCAGGTTGCAAGGAAGAGGGTTTTAATAATTAAACAAACAGGAGCACAACAGGAGCCAAACAGAACAGCAGCCTCTAGCCACAGGCCCAACAGCAGCATGGCACCATGCTACTGTGTTCTCTCTTTCCTTTCCACATCTGCCTGCCTCTGGCGGAAGTGTTGGCCCACTCATCGTTTTGTTGCGTTATGAATCGCAGTGCTAATAGTTTTCTATTAATAACACTGCCTCTACTCTAGCGTATTCTTCAGTTCTAGAGGGGCTTACAGTATCAGGTTTGACATGTGTTCGGATGCTTCACAGCAAATTGTCCAGTGTTGAATCAACACTGAGAGTAGGGTCACAAAGGGACGGAAACTTTCCGGTAAATATTTTCCATGGCAAGTTAAGCCCTGGAATTTGGTGAATTTTGATCACATGCACAGTGCATTCTTCCATCACATGCACAGTGCATTCTTCCATCACATGCACAGTGCACTCTTCCATCACATGTATAGCTGATTCTCAAGATCTTGCATTCTAATGAGATGCTATTGAGCCCATACTACTACACTGTCTGAGACAAGGACTACATGCTTTCTGGTAAGTTTTGATTACAATACTGGGTGGGTTGAATATATTTTATATGACATACAGGATTTTTTGTTAAGTAGTAAATAGTAGCCTACAGCAAAGTGTGTTTAAATAATTTCTAACTTGTTAACCATTTCTGCTAGCATGTGCTAGCTTGCTTGAGCCTGCTAACTGAGGAGTGTGAATTCACCGGTTTTCACCTGTTTCATTTTAAAACATTTATCTTACAAAGGAGTTGTTTAATCTAACCGCTTAACTATTTATCTGTACATGGAATTGAATTTGTTTTTTTAACTCATTTTTTTTTTTCAAATCTTTACAGAAAATGCCAAACAGCTTTTCCTTCTACATTAGTTGCAGTGAAATGTCTCCACACATCAGATAGTACATCTGATGTGTGGAGACATTTCACTGCTGCTAATGTGAAAGAAAAAGCGGTGTACATTTGCAAACATTGTGCTAAATCATATGTGAAGAATGCAACAAAGATGCAGAATCATCTGGCCAAGTGCATAAAGTTCCCTCAGCGCTCACAACAAGCAACCTAGGACAAAAGTCCCTCTACTTCTATTCGAGGTGAAAATTATGAATTAGACACCTTATTGATAGCAACAGCACATGGTCCTCCAGGAATCATAAGTTTGTTTGACTCAATGGAGGATTGCAGTCAGAGAAATGCTGATGAATGTCTTGCTCGAGCTGTGTATGCAACTGGTTCACCTCTGATGCTCACAGGCAATGTGCATTGGAAGAGAATTCTGAATGTTCTTCGCCCAGCATACACCCCTCCAACCAGACATGCTTTATCTACTAATTTCCTGGATACAGACTGTATTGCAATCATCTCTGGTGGGTGGTCAAATGTTTGTGGGCAAGGAATAATTAACTACATTATCTCTACCCCTCACCCAGTACTCGAAAAGAACACAGACACAAGGGACAACAGACACACTGGTCTCTACATTGCAGATGAGCTGAAGGCAGTCATCAATGACATTGGACCACAGAAGGTATTTGCACTGGTGATAGACAATGCTGCGAACAGGAGTGGAGGAGTTCTACCCTCACGTCACACCCATTGGCTGTGCTGCTCATGCATTGTATCTGCTCTTCAAGGACATCATGGCACTGAACATAGTGGATGCACTCTACAAGAGAGTCAAGGAAATGGTTGTGGTTCAATAAGTTATATCATCAAAGATTCATCAAGTTATAGCAGCAATCTACCTCATCAAGCAAAGTGAGAAGAATAAGAGCACCACATTGAAGCTGCCCAGCTACACCTGTTGGGGTGGTGTTGTCATCATGTTTGACAGTCTCCTGGAGGGGAAGGAGTCTCTCCAAGAAATGGCCATATCACTGTCTGCCGATGTGGACAGCCCCATCAAGAGGATTCTCCTGGATGATGTATTTTGGGAGAGAGTAGTAAGCAGCCTGAAACTACTGAAACCTGTAGCAGTAGCAATTGCACAGATTTAGGGAGACAATGCCATCCTGTCTGACGTTCAGCCTCTGCTTTCAGATGTAAGAGAAGAAATCCATACTGCCCTGCCAACATCACTGTTGCTCCAAGCAGAGGAAACGGCAGTTCTGAAATACGTCAAAAAGCATGAAGACCTCTGACTGAAGCCCATACATGCCACACCGTACATGTTGGACCCCAAGTATGCTGGCAAGAGCAGCATGTCTGGTGCAGAGATCTACAAGGCCTATGGGGTCATCACTACCGTGTCTCTTCACCTTGGGCTGGATGAGGGCAAGATTCTTGGCAGTCTGGCGAAGTACACTTCCAAGCAAGGGCTTTAGGATGGAGATGCAATATGGCAGTCGTGCCAACCTATATCTCATCAGCCACCTGGTGGAAGGGAGTTTGTGGATCTGAGGCTCTTTTCCCTGTTGCCTCCATCATCCTCCAAATCCCACCAACATCAGCCGCCTCAGAGCTCAACTGGTCCTTGTTTGGGAACACACACACCAAAGCACGCAACAGGTTGACCAATTGAAGAATTGGTGGACATCCGGGCAAATTTCAGGCTTTTTGAGTCTGACAAACGAGCCATCCTCAACAAGGTTGGAAAGTGACAGTGAAGATGAGGCCTCAGAGTCAGATTTTCAAGAGGTGGACATTGAGGAGGTCCAGGGTGAAGACATGGAAGCCTTAGAGGAAGACAACCAAAGCTTTAGACGTTTACAACGTTTTTGGGAGATGTGATGGATCATTGTGGATCATTCAATATTCTCTTTCTTTTGTTGTTCAGTGAAATCATCCCATGTGAAGAATCAACTCATTTAATTAAAGTTAAATTCGTAATTAAATAGTTTGCAATTATGTATATTTATGATAAGGTAAAAGGTTTATGTTTCTGTCTCCATATTATAATGGTAAATATATCCAATGCAAAAAACATCGACATTTAAATGGTATTAATATTAATTTGAACATATTTACGTTAATTCCAAAATATTCCCATGAATTCCCACGGAAAGTTTCCACCTATGAATATTCTCCAAAATGTGCAACCCTAACTGAGAGTATTAAATGTAACACTGTTCCAGTGTCTTTACGGGGCCACACGTTTCAGTGTTAAATTAATACTTTGCTTAGTGCTGAAGCTGTTACACTTTCTCAGTGTCAGTAAATAAACAGCTGTAGTGTTACAGAAACTGGATTTCTAGTGTTGTTTTAACACTGTGTGGTGTAAAGCCTCATTTGCATATGCCACAGTGCCTTTCCATTTTGAGTGAAATGTAAAGGTACAACCCATAACTTTATTTCTTAGTGACAGAAACATGGTTATTGAATCCATTCATATTCAGACCTGTGGCCTTCATCAAGTGAGATGCTAATTGAATATTATCACAAACATTATGACAATACACTACATACACTGAGTGTTCAAAACTTTAGGAACACCTTCATAATATTAAGTTGCACACCTTTTTGCACTCAGAACAGCCTCAATTTGTTGGGGCATGGACTCTATACAAGGTGTCGGAAGCATCCCACAGAGATGCTGGCCCATGTTGACTCCAATGCTTCCCACGGTTGTGCCAAATTGTCTGGATGTCCTTTGAATGTTGGCCTATTCTTGATACACAAAAAAACTGTTGAGCCTGAAAACCCCAGCAGCGTTGCAGTTCTTGACACACTCAAACCGGTGCCCCTGGCACCTACTACCATACCCCGTTCAAATGCACTCTGAATGGCACAATTCATGTCTCAATTGTCTCAAGGCTTAAAAATACTTCTTTAACCTGATTCCTCTCCTTCATCTAAACTGATTGAAGTGAATTTACCAAATGACACCAATAAGGGATCATAGCTTTCACCTGGATTCACCTGGTCAGTCTATGTCATGGAAAGAGCAGGCGTTCCTAATGTTTTGTCTACTCAGTGTATAAACAGTTTATATAGACATCCACAGACTCATATAGAGATTAGCTTAAACATATATAATATGGCCTTACTTTGAAGGCCTAGTTTTACCCTAACACAGTGGTCTGAAACTCCTGGCTTACAAGCGACATTAGGTTGTCACACCCTGATCTGTTTCACCTGTCTTTGTGCTTGTCTCCACCCCCCCACCAGGCATATCCCATCTCCCCCCATTATCCCCTGTGTATTTCTACCTGCGTTTTCTGTTTGTCTATTTGTCTGTTGCCAGTTCGTCTTGTCTCATCAAGCCTTGTTTTTCCGCACTCCTGTTTTCTCTAGTCCCTGTTTTATAGTCCTCCTGGTTCCGACCAGTTCTGCCTGCCCTGACCCTGAGCCCGCCTGCCATACCATTCTGGCTGCCCTAACCCCGAGCCTGCCTGCCGTCCTGTACCTATCTGACTCTGACCCTGTTACGAACCTCTGCCTGTCCTCAATCTGCCCTGTGGTTTAATAAACTACTCTGTGTATTGAACCTTCAGTCTCCTGTGTCTGCATCTGGGTCATATCCTGAGTTGTGTTAGTATGAACTGGCCCTGACTGACCCAGCAGACTCGGACCAGCTACGCAATGATGTATCCTACCAAGGAGCCACCATTGGAAGATGCGAGGAGTTACTTCAAAACCTTATGGAACGACTCTACAACTTGGCAGAACACCACGACCGCACATTCAATGCATTGCTGGAGCAATTACTCAGATATTTTACTAGGCAGCAAGCCTGTATGGTAACCCCCCAGACTCTCAGTAATCCCGCTATCAGCAGCACTTCTTCCCAGTCTATCCCGGGCTTCCTGAGAATGCTGCTTACCTCCTCTGGAGCGCTACTCTGGAGATCCAGGAACCTGCCGAGCGTTTCTCTCCCAGTGCTCCCTCATCTTCGAGCTGCAGCCCTGTTCGTTTCCCTTGGATTGCTCAAAGATAGCGCATCTTATAACGCTGATGTCAGGGAGGGCTCTTGCCTGGGCGACAGTGGTGTGGGAGCAACAATCCAACATTTGCCTCAGTCTGGAGGAGTTCATGGCGGAGGTTAGGAAGGTGTTCAATTTTCCGTTGTCCAGGAGAGAGGCTGCTCGGAAGCTACTCCAACTGCATCAAAACTCCCGTAGTGCGTCAAAACTCCAGTAGTCTGGCCACTGAGGGTGCCTGGAACCCAGAATCTCTTTTCGACATGTTCCTTCATGGATTATCGTTGGAGGTTAAAGACGAGCTCGCAGCCCGGGAGCTTCCCATCGACCTCGACTCTCACATAGCCTTGACCTTACAGATCGATGGGCGGCTATGGGACGAGGAGGTCTGTTCCCAGTCACGCTCGCTCGTTCACTGCTCCCACCTTGTCTCCAAGGAATCCCGGAAGTTCCCGACGCCCACCTTACCGAGAGAATCCGATGTCACCCAAGTTCCCATGGGAATCAGGAAGGACTTTCTTGGACCCCGGGCGGTAGGATAAAGTGAAATTTATACGGGTGAATAACAGGGCCCAGCGAGCCTGCCTAGAGTTGAGAGTTGAGGCGCTTGGCTGTGCGGAGATATTGCAGGTTTTTATGGTCAGTCCACACAAAGAATGGGTGTTCCACCCCCTCCAACCAGTGCCTCCACTCCTCCAATGCCATCTTGATGGTGAGGAGTTCTCGATGTCCCACATCATAGTTCCTCTCAGCACAGTTGCTGCACAGTGTAATTCCTATTAGAATCCAGCCATAGTTAGGATTTCACCGACAACCTGCATTCACAAACATTGATAAAGGAGACTACCTAATCAATCATTATACATGAAAATGATGGCTGTGATGTTGATGGGAATGGTTTACTCTGACAAAAGCACTCTCTCACACTCAACTGTGGTTATTCAGACAAACAATGGGGTTCCTTTACACCACTAACTTTGTTTAATTCTTACAGTGTTCATTTAACTCCTGAATCATCACTGTGTGTGTTATGGCCCAGGTTAACCAGTGCTGACATTATTATCGCTGCTGCAGCTCAGCTAAACAAACTGTCTGAGCTTTTAATAACCAGCATTGAACACACACACACACACACACACACACACACACACACACACACACACACACACACACACACACACACACACACACACACACACACACACACACACACACACACACACACACACACACACACACACACACACACACACACACACACACACAGAGAGGAGAGCACATGGGAAAAGTAGAGAGGTTTTGTCCGTTTTCTCTTTCTTCTCTTAGTGTTTGATCTAATAGAGAGAGTGAGGACCCTCTGCTTACCATGGGGCCATACTCTGTCCTGTCCCCCTTCACTAACACACACAGTCCCCCTTGTCTCTAGTGTCAGAATCCATAACCCAGCTCTGATTCAGGTCACTGACAGCATGCTGTGGTGTATCATATTTATCATCATCACTGGATTCATGGTGGATATTGACCAACAGTCAAGCTGGGAGACCACAGAGACTGTAATCAATATTGTGGGCCAGATACAGTTACATGTTGTCAGGCAGAAGGCCTCAGAGTCAACTGGCCTCGTTACAAAACCATTTTTATTTCAGAATTGAAGTTGAGTAGTTTGAAGCATGGTCTTTTTATGGGACCAGTACGCTGCTTATATGTGAGCACGTCATTGAGCGAGCGAGGGGAATGGAACATTTTAAGATGTTAGAAAGATACACTCTTTCTCCCTTTCTCTCCCTCTGGCTCTCTTTCTTCAGTTCCCCTCAAACAGTTGCCCTGGCAAGGATAGGTTGCCTGAGGGGGAGCGTATCAAATCTGCAAAAGGATTTTCTCCCCACACAGAGGGAACAGAGAAAAAGAACTCTGTCGTTTCTGTCTGTCTGTTGTTTGTCACCAACGGGTGTAAAGGGTGTTTTTGTGTGATGGCAGTTTAGAGAGACTGTTTCAAAACGTGAGACTGAAATTGTGTCATCGTCATGGTGACTGAGTCGGTGACTAGGCAACATCAAACTCCTGAGAATTCTCAAAAAAAATGGTCACCGTGACAACACTATGGTTACAGGATCTTGGAACTGTTGGGCACCGTTGGAGTGGTAAACAATTGGATTATGATTAAATGCTTATCATAGCATTCGATTTTATGAGATTTTTTTTGTTCTTTGAATGTCTATTCATATCTAAAAAAAAAGCTGCAACTTGTAGATAAGGGAAAGTTATTTTGGACAAAAACGGAAACAAATCACTGACTGTTGTTTCGATTTGAGTACAAGTAGTACACCGGGACTAAAGTAAAACTGAAGCGTAAATAGTGCCACTGCAACTGAGTAGCGTAGAGAGGTTTTCTAACTGTGTATCACCTGTGGCAGGCAGCTGCAAACCAAGAAAACCCATCTCCAGGTGTTCTTGGTTGACTCACTGGAAGGCGACTGGAACCACCAGCCTTTTCAGAGCCAATATGGCACCTTGTCCTAGAATTCCAAGGTCTTTATCTCAAACCAAGGCTTCTGACTCGGTTTGTCTGGCAGCTTATCAGGAAGAGATACAGTTGCTGTACCGGTATGATTGGTTGGCTCAACTTTTCACCTTGAAGAAGGCACAGTGATGCCGAAACATTGGTGGTTTACCCAATAAATTACTGGGATCTTGTAAAGAGTATACAACTCTCTTTACATGTTTTTATTGGTTTACTTTTCAAAGGAAGGTGTTGGAAAAAATAATGACACTCCCTCACAACCTTTAAACAATGCTTGAATAAAGATTGGGAAAAAAAGTTGTTTGCTTTTCCATTGTTTGGTTGGTAGCGTTTGCTGAGTGTGGTAATGAGTATGATCTTACTGGAAGCCTTGTGTGTATTCACAAGACGAGTTGTGGTAGCTTGTGGTCAATGACAAGTTTAGACCGTAGGCGTTGACGATTACTGCGTGTCATGTGACGTGTGACATCAGAGCGCTTTGGCATCGATTGCATCAGTTCCACTAGTTTCTGGTCCCCCTTTTGTTTTGGGATAACTGTGTTGTGAACTCTCAGGTGATTATTCAGATACATCATTGACATCCCGAGGTAGAGGTTGCCCAAAGCAGACACCTCTGAAACACTACCAGACAACACTACCAGACTGCTTCTGCAGTGAGGCACAGTGACCAGTCATATAGTAAGAGGTTTGGGAGAGTAGGAACGCTGGAGAGAGATAGACAAAAGAGGGCAAGAGAGACAAAAAGTGTTAGAGGCAGCAAGTGGGAGAGTAAAAGAGAGAGAGAGTGAGAGAGCGACTGAATGAGTGGGGCTTTAGAGCGAGATTAGAGTGTGTGTGTGTCTGTGCGTGTGAGTGTGTCTGTGTGTCTAAGAGAGAGAGGGAGAGAGTGGGAGAGGCCATTCCCAAGAGGTTTGGTCTAATTCCCAGTGGTAGAAGTTATTTGCACAGCAGAACCAGTAACAGACTGCTTTGTCTGAGTAACCTACTCTTCTGTATTCTCAACAGCAGGTCACTGCAGACAGACAGAAAAACCTTAAGGTTGTTTTGGGACCCAAAGTGCCAGAAAGGTGAGGAGTGTGTGTGACACATTGTGTGTTGGAGAGAGTGTGTGCTTGTGCGTGTGTGTGTGTGTGAGAGAGTACAAGGATGACCAGGAGATCAGTTAATGGTGAGGGGACTGGGGTGAACAACACCCCCCAAAATGGGGGACACCCGGGGGATACCCCTGCCCCAAAAGAGGAGCCTGATGCTCTGAACGGAAAGGTAGAGTTGAGGAAGAAGGTGACCCTGCTTCGGGGAATCTCCATCATCATCGGTACCATCATCGGAGCGGGAATCTTCATCTCACCCAAGGGAATCCTGAAGAACTCTGGGAGTGTTGGAATGTCTCTGGTGGTGTGGATTGCCTGCGGAGTGCTGTCCCTGTTCGGTGAGTCACACGTAGTTGTCGCCAGAAGCGAGGAGACATACCTGAGTAAAGGTGTGCTGAGTGGTTTTATGATGCATGCGAACTGAAGCTATGAAGGATGGAGATTTTGTGTTTTTATTGCTGTTCAGCCCATTGAGTTACAACTCCCCTGCTTCCCCGTCCCTGAAGACACTGGAGTTGATGCATCCCAAAACAAAGTGCTAAACTTGTAAAACAGCTTTTCTTGAGATGATGAGTGTGAATGAAAGCTTAGGGGGGTGGATAAACCTTGCTAACTGTCTGCTGCTATGGAAAAGATTCCGCTTCTACTCTAGTATTATTTCATTATATTACTGTTATTACAGAAGCCTTACCATAGCTACTGCCTTCTAACTAGCCATCTAACTGCTGAAACAGCAATTACCCTTTACTCTAACCCCTCTCTCTCTCTCTCTCTCTCTCTCTCTCTCTCTCTCTCTCTCTCTCTCTCTCTCTCTCTCTCTCTCTCTCTCTCTCTCTCTCTCTCTCTCTCTCTCTCTCTCTCTCTCTCTATGTCTCTCTCTCTATGTCTTTCACTCTCTCTCTGTCTCTCTGTCTCTCTCTCTCTCTCTCTGTCTCTCTCTCTCTGTCTCTCTCTCTCTCTCTCTCTCTCTCTCTCTCTCTCTCTCTCTCTCTCTCTCTCTCTCTCTCTCTCTCTCTCTCTCTCTCTCTCTCTCTCTCTCTCTCTCTCTCTCTCTCTCTCTCTCTCTCTCTCTCGTCAGGGTGCATGCTGGGAGTGAGTCGTCAAGCAGGAGTGATTGTGAGAGCGAATGGAATTTCTTTTCACTCTTGTTTAACTATCACTAAGCATGTATAGGGGTGGTGGGATCTTTGAGGTTGGTTTTTCGCGAGGGCACAACCAGCGGGTGGGGCTGGTTGCAATGGCCACTCGCGGAAGTGTAGAGTTTGAAAAACTTAGTCGGAGGCATGGAGTAAAGATTCCTGCTGCGGCCGGGTGTTCAGTGGAAGAATGTAGCTTGGTTGTGGGTGCTATCATTGGGTATGATAGCATCAAATCAGCCTCAAGGATGAATAGCGCTGTAGTGATATTCTTAGATTCAATTGAAAAGGTGAATAAGATAGTTGTGAGGGATGTTGTGTTGCGGGAGACACAGACACCGGTATTTCCGCTTATGAATCCGGCAAAGAAAGTTATGCTTTCTAACGTGCCACCATTTGTTAGAGATGAAGTGTTAGAGCGAGAGTTATCTCGCCATGGTCAAATCGTATCTACAATAAAGAAGGTTCTTTTTGGATGCAAATCTCCGTTGTTGAAACATGTCGTGTCTCATAGGAGACAAGTGCATATGATTTAAAAAAAGGACGGAGATGAACTGAATTTAGCGTTCAGCTTTAAGATTGATGGATTTGATTATGTCTTCTATGCATCTACTGAATCAATGAAATGCTTTGGCTGTGGAAGAGAGGGGCATTTGGTGCGTAGTTGTCCCGAGAATGAGCTCGCTAAGCCTGGTAGTAGCTCTAGTGCGGGTGAAACTAACGCACCACCGCGAAGGGATGAACATACTAAGGGTGCAGGGGAAGAGAGAAGGTGGGCAGATGTGGTTGGAAAAGTAGGAGAGGAAGGCATTGTGGATACGGGGGCAATTGTGGTAGATCAGAACAAAGAGGGAGGGGAAACAGTAGGTGAGATTGCGACTGCCGTCGCTGAGGTGGTGCTGGAAAATTAAATTGGAGGTCAAGAGGAGATTGAAATAACGGAAAAGGAAGCGGATGTTTTCAAAATACTGAGGAGTAAAAGGAAGAATTTAAGGGGTGGTGAAGGGTCTAATTCTAAGAGAAAGGTAGAGATTGATAGATCAGTTGAAGATGAACAAGGTGTAGAGATGGTGGAGTTCTCTTCTGGGGAGGATAGCGAGAGTGAGTCATCTGACGCGTCACAACAATATAGTGAGATAAATGGGGTGGAAGGGAGGTATGGGATCGAGAAGATACGTCAATTTCTGAAGTTGACAAAAGGGAAGAAATATATGCAGGATTACAATGTAACTGATTTTTTCCCTGAACGTGAATTGTTTATTGAATCAGCAAAGTTTCTGATGTCAAAAATTACAGGGGGAAGTTTGAAAAGCCCTGAAATTGCTAGACTCAAGAAAGTGGTCACGAGAGTGATAAGTGATGTAAATTCTAAAGAAAATGAAAGAGTTCAGTTGCATTTTTAACTCTGTAAAGAGATGTGGTGGCTGTATCTTCCTCTGTATATTTTTTTCATCCATGAGCAGTTTTAAGATTTCTTCTTTAAACGTAAATGGGGCAAGAGATATTAAAAAAGAGCCATGGTGTATGAGTTAATTAGGGGAAAGGGAAGTGACATGAATTTTCTACAAGAAACGCATAGTAATTTGGAAAATGAAGTTATGTGGCAACAGGAGTGGGGGGGGGGGACAGTGGTGTGTAGTCATAAAAACTCAAAAAGTGGGGGTGTGGTTATCTTGTTCTCAAAAGGGTTTTTGCCTTTGTCATATGAGGTTGAAGGTAGTTGAGGGGAGGTTATTAAAAGTTAAAGCAAGGTATGAAAACATCACTATGTGTCTGATAAATGTATATGCCCCAGTGGTGACAGTTGAGAGGGTATGTTTTTTAGAGACATTATCAAATACCATTGACAAATGTAACAAAGAAGATTATTTATTTATTGCTGTGGATTTTAACTGCACAGTTAGCGATTTAGATAGAAATCACCAAGAACCTCATATAGCCTCAATGACTTTTTTAAAACGCCTCATTGTAACACATGAACTGTGTGATATTTGGCGGAGTCAACATGGAGGAACAAGGCAGTACACCTGGGCGCATGTGAGAGAGAACATCATCTCTATGGCCAGGTTAGATAGGTTTTATGTTTTTGAGCATCAATCTCAGGTCTGTAAATCAAGTGTAATAACCCCAGTGGGATTTTCTGATCATTGTTTAATAACAGAGGTGGTGTTCATTAACGATGTAAAAGCCAAAAGCGCATACTGGCATTTTAATATAACTTTATTGAGTGATGCTCACTTCAGGAACTGTTTCTGTTTTTTCTGGGAGAGGTGGAGGTCTCAAAAGGCCAGTTTTGTATCCCTTCAACAGTGGTGGGATATAGGGAAAATCCAGATTAAACAATTTTGTAATCAATACACAAGGAATGTCACCAAGGATATCACCAGATCAATGAAAGCCCTAGAGATTGAAATAGTGGAACTCATGACGTTGGTTGAGACCACAGGAGATCGAGGCCATACTCAGGCCCTCAAGAGGAGAAAAGCTGCATTGGCAGACCTGCTGGGTATCAGAGCACAGGGGGCACTGGTGAGAAGTAAGTTTCAGGGAATATCTGAAATGGATGCCTCATCCAAATTTTTCTTTGGTTTAGAGAAAAAGAATGGACAAAGAAAAATTATTCATTGTCTCAAATCAGCTGTTGGACAAGAGCTCACTAGCCCTAGTGAAATTAGAAAGAGGGCAGTAGAGTTCTATGCTGAGCTCTACAAGTGTGAGTACAAAGAGGATAAAACAGTGACACAGCCGTTCTTTGATGGGCTCCCAAAGGTGGCTGCAGAAGCTCAGGTTGAGCTTGAGCAACCATTGTCTTTGCAGGATTTATACACTGCATTAAAAGGCATGGAAAATGGAAGGGCACCAGGCATTGATGGGCTTCCCGTTGCCTTTTTTAAGTCATTTTGGGCTATGTTGGGAGAGGATTGGTTAGAAGTAGTTAATGATAGTTTAACCGGAAGGTTACTACCAATAAGCTGCAGATGGGCTGTCCTCACCCTACTGCCCAAAAAGGGTGACCCGAGGGAGGTGAAGAACTGGAGGCCGGTGGCTTTATTGTGCACTGATATTGTCAAAGGCTTTGTCCAACAGGCTGAGGGAGGTGATGGGGCAAATCATACATACGGACCAGTCCTACTGTGTTCCTGGCAGGCAGATAGGGGATAACATTTCTCTGATTCATGATTTTTTGGACGTCTCTAGGGCTATTGGGTTGGATGCTGGTCTAATTTCAATTGATCAGGAAAAGGCATTTGACAGAGTTGAACATCAATCTCTCTCTCTCTCTCTGTCTCTCTCTCTCTCTCTCTCTCTCTCTCTCTCTCTCTCTCTCTCTCTCTCTCTCTCTGTCTCTCTGTCTCTCTCTGTCTCTCTCTCTCTCTCTCTCTCTCTCCCGCCACACACACATGATTATGAATACAATGAATCATATTTTCCTCTTATAGCCAGTATTCTGCTGTTGCTGATGCTGCCAATGTTTTATAGCTGGCTAGCCACTCCCCTGTCCTAAACCTGTTCCTTTTTCATTTCCCAGGGGCCCTGTCCTATGCAGAGCTGGGAACCAGTATCCAGAAGTCCGGGGGACATTATACCTATATCCTGGAGGCCTTTGGACCACAGATGGCCTTCATACGCCTCTGGGCTGACCTCATCGCCATCAGGTAGGTGTGTGGGTGTGTGTGTGTGAGACAGAGACAGCAGCAGGAAGGGGGTGTAGATACTTGCAACAAGGTATGTGTATATCACTCTATACTGCCTGTGTGTGAGAGAGAGACGGGGATGGGCCTAGTGTATATATCTCAGCATTGTAGAGGTAGCAAAACCTTTTGGATCCCATCCTGGTCCGTTGATACCCGTGGTAGCAGAGCAGTGTAAACAAACCTGCTATACTATTACTGTACCTCAGGTTAACCCAGGCCAGGAGGGGGGGGGATATTTGGTTTTGAGTCTATGGGAAATGAACAGCTTTCTGGGGATCAGCCCACAGACTGTGCAACAGTTATTAGATTATTGGCAATATACCAGGTTGGTGGTATATGGCAAATATACCATGGCTAAGGGTTGTAAAATCAAGGCATTTCACGTTGAGTCGTGCCTAAGAACAGAGCTTAGCCGTGGTATATTGGCCATATACCACACCCCCTCGGGCGTTATTGCTTAAGTATTCCCTGGATATTTTACTGTAATTTCCTCAACTGAACCGAGCAGACATATTTGAGTCAACAAACACTGAATATCAGTAACTATAGTTACTTGACTGTTATAGACTTTTAGTGTCAGGGGAAGCTAATAAACAGTTGTGAGGTTGGGTAAGACAGGTTTGTGTCAGTAGAAGGTCACATGCTCCCCAACACTCTGAACAGTGAATGATGCCCCAGATCGCACAGCTTTGTGGGTCAGCGTTTCCTGTCACTGTGTTTGTTTGGTAAACGTGTATGTTTGGTTCCGCGTTTTTGAGTCTGCGTGTGACAGTGTTGTCTGTTCTAGACCTGCAGGGTTGGCAGTGATATCCCTGGCCTTTGGACAATATATCCTGGAACCCATATTCATGCCGTGTGGAGTGCCCGAGATTGCTATCAAACTGGCCACCTCTATAGGAATAAGTATGTCTGAGTAATAATGCTACAGCCTTATTATATATATATATATATATATATATATATATATATATATATTTATTTATTTTTACAGTACAAACTTGAACAAACTTTGGACTATAGGATTTGTGTGCTTATCAGTGAGATGGTTCAAGTGACTGTAAGGTACCAGTCAGTCTCACAAAGTGTGTGTGTGTGTGTGTTCATGTTTATTCCTGCTCCACAGCATCAGTGATGTATCTCAACAGTATGAGTACGAGCTGGACAAACAGGATTCAGATCTTCCTCACCTTTAGCAAGCTGCTGGCCATCGCCATCATCATCGTACCTGGCCTCTATATGCTCTTCAAAGGTAAGCCTTTGTTATCATCGTCATCATCATCACCATGATCATTACAATCAACACCATTGTCAAATGTGACCGAACGCCTCGATTCTGTCTTGTGTAGCAACATTTGAAATTGTGTTTTTTTAACATTTGATACGAGAAGAGACTCAGAGCTTGAAAATGGTATATCATACACTGCAGTTGAGGAACAATGTAATTCTGTTTTGAAAGTCAACTTGTAACCCCACTTTTGAGAAAATGGACCTGGACTGTTTTGGTACACCTACTGGAGAGCTCTTCTTTGTCTCCACACATTCAGCATCATTCACAGCCTCTTAAGCCTTAGCCCCATCCATCACTTTAAAGATTCACATGTGATGCCATGTGCTAAACAGAGTGAGTAATTTAGTTAAAAAAATTAGACTAAAAGTGGTAAAAGTGGTAGCCTACAATAAGAATAAACTCCAGGTAAAAATACACTTTATTTACTGTAGTCCTTGGCCTATATCTTAAACTGACTTTGGTGCAGGCCATATTGTCCTTCACATTACTGCCTTCGGTAAACACACACTATAGCAAGGATACACAAGGCGTACACGGTACATTGAAAATTGTTACTTGAATAGTAGCAACATCAAAAACAGATACAAATATTTTATAAATATTTTATACTTATATACTTATTTAAACTATTCTCTCGACATGTACACATGTTCATGGGATACAGTAGATGACTGTAATCACCCTGAGACACACCTGGCAAACTTGATGGGTCATGTAATCACCTAGCTAGCTAGCTAAACAATGAACCGGCATAATCCCAACCCATACTACTACCAATGCAAACATTGTCATTTTTACATTTGATATTTTGGCCATTTAGCAGATGCTCTTATCAAGAGCGACCTAGTTAGTGCATTCATCTTAAGATAGCTAGGTGGGATAATCACATATCACAGGCATTTAACTCTGTTTTGTTTGTAGCTACACCTTGTTTCAACAGCGTTGTGTCAAGTCACTCCAGTTCACACTGATCGTGGTGTGTGGAGAAAATAGCCATTCACTTTTTTTCCAACTAATCTGTTGACAGTGCCTGCTAAATTCAGGGCATTAATGTTGTTGAAAAAAGTAGCAAAACATTTTTATGTATATCTTTAAAAATGTCAAGATGCAAAGGACTATCAACAAAAAAATGAGCATGCTACATGGCAGATCAATCCAAACTCATGTCCCGGCAAGTCCAGCCTATCCATTATCTCAGCCAATCATGGCTAACGGGAAGGTTCCTTCCTTTTTCCGTTGCTAAACCAACTGGGCTCGTAATTTAACCTTTCTTGGGTAGGGGGCAGTATTTTTAGGTCCGATTGAAAAGCGTGCCCAAAGTAAACTGCCTGTTACTCAGGCCCAGAAGCTAGGATATGCATATAATTGGTAGATATCGATAGAAAACACTATAAAGTTTCTAAAACTGTTAAAATTATGTCTGTGAGTATAACAGAACTGATATGGCAGGCGAAACCCCAAGGACAAACCATCCACTCCCAAAAAATGGTCAGCCTACCACTGTTTTCAAAGGCTGTCACTTTTATTATAAGGCAAAATCCTCCCAGATTGCAGTTCCTAGGGCTTCTACTAGATGGCAACCATCTTTATAAAGAGTTTCATACTGGTTTTTGGAAAAATGAGCCAGAGATAAAAGTGATAGCCATTGAAAATAGAGGTAGGCTGAAAAATGTGTTTTTTTGGGATGGTTTGTCCTCGGGGTTTCGCCTACCATATCAGTTCTGTGACATAATTTTAACAGTTTTAGAGTGTTTTCTATCCATATCTACCATTTATATGCATGTCCTAGCTTCTGGGCCTGAGTAACAGGCAGTTTACTTTGGGCACGCTTTTCATCCTGACGTCAAAATACTGCCCCCTACCCAAGAGAGGTTAAAGCACATGAAAGTTCACTTGTCTGTAGGCTTGGTGTTCTGCCATACCAATGTTCATTGAACATCAGTCATTTCACCTTTAAGAGGGTTACTATCTGCCTCGTTGCAAGTGTGTTCCATTAAAGAGGAACACACGACATACAGTATGTGTGTATTGTACTGGAATGTTCTTACGGCTGCAACTACCGAGAAAGATGTGTATACCTTGTCAAACACTCAACGAGTTTTGATATTCTTTGGTGAACGTGTAATTCCTTCTTTGTGTTTATGTGCAGGGGAGACGAAGAACTTTGAGAATGCATTTGAGGTCAGTAATATCAAGCTCACAGGCCTTCCTCTGGCCTTCTACTCTGGGATGTACGCCTATGCGGGGTGGTAGGTATGGACTTCTCCTAACGTAACTAGCTTTAATATCTTATTCTACCCTTTTCATGAAGCCAACTAGTGTAACGCATTATTACTTGCCGTGAGCATGTATGAGCTCTTGTAAGGTACAGTATTGCCACGTAATATTGTTGTAAAGCTCCAACTTTCTGCCGGCAGGTTTTATCTGAACTTTGTAACCGAGGAAGTAGAGAATCCAGAAAAGTGAGTTCACCCTCCTCATTCCATGTCTTGTTCTCGCACAGTAGGTTTGCCTGATCGAAAGATTGTTGTTCTCAAATGTTTACGTATCCCCAGGACTGTCCCATTGGCCATCTGTATCTCCATGGCGATAGTCACTTTCTGCTACGTGTTGACTAACGTGGCATACTACACTGTGATGTCGGCAGAGGAGCTGTTGGCATCGCACGCCGTCGCCGTGGTAAGGCATCCAACAAGCTCGCTGCCTATTGGCCGATTTGATCGACACTGATCCTACAACCACCCACCGCTATTGGCTGGCGTTAACATAAGAGTCCTATGTATTTCTTTGTGTGATGTATTGATACACTTGAGGCGCATTGACTGCAGTCACACACCTCGTTCATCAGCGCTTCATCAGGCCCTGATGGTGTCTGTGGTGTTGCTCTCCTGCACTCTAAACTGTAATTAGTAGACCTCCAAGCCCAACACCTCTGCTTCCCAGTATGGCCTTATGTGATTCCACACAGTCCATTCCTCTCAATGATAATTAAATCATCTTGCAGTCATAATGACATAGTCACAGACAGAGACTGTATACTGATCTCGGACCTGTTTGGAGAAGGGGGAGAGTTATTCACTAAAAGGGCTCTGATCTGATCAGATCTTTCCAATGGTGTTAGCTTCCTTACGGTTTTACAGGTCTGTGATGTTGCTCTTAAGGAAAGTGTGAGAGCTTTGGAGCTACGTGCATGTTCGTTAATTAGATAATAATTGAATTGAGGATATTTTTCTACATCCCTTTGTCCTTGTTTGGTTCATACTCTCTCTCTCTCTCTCTCTCTCTCTCTCTCTCTCTCTCTCTCTCTCTCTCTCGTCTGTTTTTCCTGCAGACGTTTGCAGGGAAGATGATGGGGAACTTTTCGGTGGCGGTGCCGGTATTTGTAGCCTTGTCGTGCTTTGGTTCGATGAATGGCTGCTTGTTCGCTTTCTCAAGGTGGGCTGCGTCAACTCAGGTGTCACACCGCAGCCTTCGCTAGATTCTCCTGCCAAGGAGAATGAAAAATTGCCTTCCCTTCCCAACACAATGTTTGAGGACTGTGTGAGAGGAATCTAATCTTATCTTTTTTTTTCAACTGCCAAACCCTGTTAAGCAGAAGTTTAGATGTGTGGTATAGTGGTATAGTGAAAACACAATAACTGACATTGCATTTCTGTGTGAAGGTCAGCTATGACTGTCAGTAGTTGACTTTCATGTGTCGTTTTCATATATTGAATTTAGTCAGACACCGCTTACAAAGGCGATGATGAAGTGTTGTTGTTGAAGGTATTTCTCATTTCATCCTGAAGATTGTGTGATTGTGTTGGTCATTCTAGAATGTTCTACGTGGCATCACGCGAGGGCCATCTACCTGAGGTTTTGTCCATGATCCATGTCCGCAGACACACTCCTTTGGCAGCCGTCCTCGTTCTGGTCAGATAAATATGTTTTTGTTGTTTTGTTTTGTTCATACACACATATCGCTCTTTACTGCCTTTATGAGGACCTGCTCTACAGGGTCCACAATTAAAACGTTGCATTCCTGTGTTTATGTTTGAACTGTCACCATGCTTTGTGGGTACGTGTCAGCATCTCTGCCACTTCCTCATTGGATCCGTTTGCCTGTTTGTTTCTCTATCTCTATCTCTCTCTGTGTGTGTGTGTGTGTGTGTGTGTGTGTGTGTGTGTGTGTGTGTGTGTGTGTGTGTGTGTGATTGTGTGTCGGAGTGTCCATTCTTTCTCTGTGTGTGTTTACAGTACCCTATGACAGTGTTCCAGCTGTTTGTGGGAGACATCTACAGTCTGTTGAACTTCATGAGCTTCCTTCGCTGGCTCTTCATTGGCGTGGCTGTGCTGGGCCTCATCTACATGAGATACACACGCCCTGACATGCCACGCCCTTTCAAGGTCAGGCCAACACACGTGAATCATCAACCATCAAATCATCAAATGTATCTATAAAGCCCTTTTTACATCAGCAATTGTCACAAAGTGCTTAGGCGCGCGCGCGCACACACACACACACACACACACACACACACACACACACACACACACACACACACACACACACACACACACACACACACACACACACACACACACACACACACACACACACACACACACACACACACACACACACAGCGATTAGGACATCGCTCCTTCTGTGCCACTGCATGTGGCATCTTGTGCACATTTTTTATTTAATTTAACCTTTAATTAACCAGGTAGGCTAGTTGAGAACAAGATCTCCATTTACAACTGCGACCTGGCCAAGATAGAGCAAAGCAGTGCGACACAAACAGCACAGAGTTACACATGGGATAAACGAACATACAGTCAATAACACGATAGAAAAGTCTATATACAGTGTGTGCGAATGTAGTAAGATTAGGGAGGTAGGTCAATAAATAGGCCAATACTGGCAAAATAATGTCAATTTAGCAAATAAACACGGGAGTGGTAGAAGTGCAGACAATCACATGGACAGAGTATGAGTCTGTCTAATGGCTGTCTTATTCAAAACAACTTCTGAACACTTTACTGTTTCCATCCTTGACTCTGCACTTCTTTGTCTTGCCTCTCCAGGTTCCTCTTTTCATTCCAGCCATTTTCTCATTCACCTGTTTCTTCATGGTGTTCCTCTCTCTCTACTCTGACCCCGTCAACACAGGGATAGGATTCGCCATCTCCCTGACAGGAATCCCAGCCTACTATATTTTCATTGTGTTTGACCGCAGACCCAAGTGGCTACAGGATGGTTTAGGTAACACGCTACCTTCACTTAGACGTCATTTAAATGGATTTACTAGACATCACTGTGAAAATCATACATACTACTGGCATATGGACAGCATTGATTAATCTTTATAAAGCAATTGTTCAACTCAAGGGATTAATCGGAGGGGTAGTGGACCATTAAACTATCCACGCATAGTTTACCACATGTAATCAATTTCCAATACATTTTCAGCATGGCATCCTATCAAAATTGCAGCATGAATCCCAACAATGTGTCTATGTTGACACTTTGGAAATAATATTGTCCTAACGCTGCATAATTATTGGGACAGTGAAGCATTTTGTTTCTTTTGGCTCCAAACTCCAAAAGTTTGGTTTTGAAATCAAACGGTAACTATGAAGTGCAGACTGTCAGCTGTAATTTGAAGGTATTTTCATCCATATCGGGGGGAACTGTTTGGAAAGCACAGTACGTTTTGTACATAGTCTCCCATTTTAGATGGGAGATGGGACAGATTCACTTGATATTTGTGCATCTAGAACCTTCTCACTCATAATTGTTCACGATTCATTCAGGATTCTATGTAATCATGGTAACATCCACATTCACGTAGAAGTGTTTCGAGAACATATTCTACTAATATTTACGAACAAACAGCAAATGCAATCAAGACATGTGTAGAGTCACACGCTTGATGTAGTCATTGCGTGCTGTGAATATCGGACCAAATATAACGTTTGACTACTTTAATAAACATATAAGAAAATTTGTCCCAATACTGTTGCTCCCCGAAAATGAGGGGTGGATCATTTACGAAACGTGCTTTACTTTCTAAATGGTTCACTCAATGTGGATGAAAAAAAAATTCAAATTAAAGCTGACAGTCTGCCCTTTATCCTCGTAGTCATTGTTTGATTTCAAATCCAACGTTTTGAAAGAAGAAACCATGCTTCACTGTCACAATAACTATGGAGGGTACTGTAAAATGGTATCATAAGAGTTTTCCTATGTGTTTTATTCTGTCTCCAGATTCCTTCAACAGATCTGTCCAGATCATCCTGGAGGTGATCCCAGCGGAACACTGACACTCCTTCACACCATATCCCCACACCGATGGCCTCTATTGCACCGTTTCATAGAATAAATTATTACGACTCCCCCATCCTGCTGTCCTTATCTAGGCAGGCTTAGCCCTGCTCTGCTCTCACATTTCACATTACCAATTCAAACCGCCTGAATACTCGCTCCTCTCTCCTCACTCAAGCATTTGAAATGGAATGGCCAGGCAGGCAGGGAGGTGAGGCTGTGGCTGTGTGTGTGTGTCTCCCTGTGTGAGATTTGCAGGTAATCCATCTCTGTAACCCCTACATTCGGGCTCCAGTCTGCAGTGGGAGCCCAGCCTCTTAGAAATGCAACAGCTTTTATTGTTGATGAGATGCGGCAGAGCCAGGCAATCCCTGTAAGCTTGGAGTATAACTATCTTTGGCAGCAATCACAGGTAGCTTTAGTCATCGTTACAGATCGCATTAGCCACAATCACAGCTAGCGTTAGCCATAGTCGCAGCTAGCGTTAGCCACAATCACAGCTAGCGTTGGCCACAGTCGCAGCTAGCGTTAGCCACCGTCACAGCTAGATTTAGCCACAATCACAGCTAGATTTAGCCACAATCACAGCTAGCATTAGTCATTTTTAAAGCTAGCATTAGCCAAAATCCCAGCTAGCATTAGGTCAAAGTCTTTGCTTGCCTTAACCATTGTCACCTCTAGCATTAGCATTAGCCATAGTCACTGACTGCTATACCTCAGACAACACTGGATACTCAGTTTTCTCCAGATCATTCAGGATCAGACTATACGACACACATAAATGAAGACTAAGGCTCCCTATAGTTATTTCTATATTTTAGGAAATTAAGACAGATCAGTGAGTGTTAATTGATGTGTTGTATAGTCTGAGTAAGACAAGCACTCCCCTTGCACTATCAAGAACAGTAAACTCATACTCAATCTACAGATGCCTGTGAAACATGATGTCCTTAAACACATGACAACCAACATTAATGTGATGTTTTATATTTTATATATTTTTTAAAACATGTATGTTCAGGACAAGTGAATGTTTTGAAATTATGCCCTGGAGAACCTGATATCCGATTTAATAGAACAATAAAAATAGATGTTTAAAAATCAGAGATCCTACTTTTGTATCATGTATACCACAATTTGTACAATACAAGGGATACATGATCTTATTTTCACTTGGTGAAGGCATTGGTTGTTTCTAAAATGGTTTCCTCCCCATGTGCAGAATCTGTTTCTCTGTGTGTGTCTCTCTCTCTGTGCCTCTCTCTCTGTGCCTCTATATATCTATCTCTCTCTCTGTGCCTCTCTCTCTGTGCCTCTCTCTATATCTCTCTCTCTCTGTGCCTCTCTCTCTGTGCCTCTCTATATCTCTCTCTCTGTGTGCCTCTCTATCTCTCTCTCTCTCTCTGTGCCTCTCTATATCTCTCTGTGCCTCTCTCTGTGCCTCTCTCTGTGCCTCTCTCTGTGCCTCTCTATATCTCTATATCCCTATGCCTCTCTCTCTGTGCCTCTCTATATCTCTATATCTCTATGCCTCTCTCTCTGTGCCTCTATATCTCTCTCTCTGTGCCTCTCTATATCTCTCTCTGTGCCTCTCTCTGTGCCTCTCTCTCTCTGTGCCTCTCTCTCTCTGTGCCTCTCTCTCTCTGTGCCTCTCTCTGTGCCTCTCTCTGTGCCTCTCTCTCTCTGTGCCTCTCTCTCTCCGTGCCTCTTTCTCTCTGTGCCTCTCTCTGTGCCCCTCTCTGTGCCTCTCTCTGTGCCCCTCTCTCTCTGTGCCTCTCTCTCTCTGTGCCTCTCTCTCCGTGCCTCTTTCTCTCTGTGCCTCTCTCTGTGCCTCTCTCTGTGCCTCTCTCTCTCTGTGCCTCTCTCTCTCCGTGCCTCTTTCTCTCTGTGCCTCTCTCTGTGCCCCTCTCTGTGCCTCTCTCTGTGCCCCTCTCTCTCTGTGCCTCTCTCTCTCCGTGCCTCTTTCTCTCTGTGCCTCTCTCTGTGCCCCTCTCTCTCTGTCTGTCTGTCTGTCTGTCTGTCTGTCTGTCTGTCTGTCTGTCTGTCTGTCTGTCTGTCTGTCTGTCTGTCTGTCTGTCTGTCTGTCTGTCTGTCTGTCTGTCTGTCTGTCTGTCTGTCTGTCTGTCTGTCTGTCTGTCTGTCTGTCTGTCTGTCTGTGTCTGTGTGTGTTTGTTTGCATGTGCACTGGCATAATTTAAGCCTCAAATACGCTGGGCAGAATAGCTCTATTACTACAGATGATTCACACCAGGGTTACTCAAGCTGTGAAGCCAACAGATACCCTTTCCATTGAGACAAACACACACACACTGTTGCCAGGATATTGGCTGTGTACCAGAGGCTAATGTTCTCACACATACATGTGAGTGAGCACTGCCAGAGTCCTGGCTAGCAGCCTAGAGTGTAGACAGGAAGAGAGCATCCCAACGCTACTGCACACGACCAGGAACACTGCCCAACAGAGAGAGAGGGAGAGAGAGAGAGAGAGAGAGAGAGAGAGAGAGAGAGAGAGAGGGGGAGATGAATTAGGCCATTACCCGCTAATTATCAAAATCCAAATTCTATAACCACTTAAAAGGAAACAAAGCCATCACCTACATAAAGATGAACCTGGAGAAGAGTCTCCTAAGCAAGTTGGTCCTGGGGCTCTGTTCACAGACACAAACAGGCCCCACAGAGCCCTAGGACAGCAACACAATTACACCCAACCAAATCATGAGAAAACTAAAAGAGAATTACTTGACACATTGGAAAGAATTAACAAAAAACAGAGCAAACTAGAATGCTATTTGGCCCGAAACAGAGAGTACACAGTGGCAGAATAACTGACCACTGTGACTGACCCAAACTCTGACTATGTACAGACTCAGTGAGCATTGCCTTGCTATTGAGAAAGGCCACCGTAGGCAGACCTGGCTCTCAAGAGAAGACAGGCTATGTGCTCACTGCCCACAAAATGAGGTGGAAACTGAGCTCCACTTACTTCCTAACCTCCTGCCAAATGCATGACCATATTAGAGACACAGACCCACAAAGAATTTCAAAACAAACCCAATTTTGATATCCTCTCATATCTATTGGGTGAAATACCACAGTGTGCCATCACAGCAGCAAGATTTGTGACCTGTTACCACAAGAAAAGGGCAACCAGTGAAGGACAAACACTATTGTAAATACAACCCATATTTATGTTTATTTATTTTCCCTTTGGTAGTATCATTATTTGCACATCCTTACAACACTGTATAGACATAATGACATTTGAAATGTCTTTATTCTATTGGAACTTCTGTGAGTGTAATGTTTACTGTTCATTTTTATTGTATATTGTTTATCACTTTTCTTTATTATCTACTTCACTTGCTTTGGCAATGTTAAGATGTGTTTCCCATGCCAATAAAGCCCTTGAATTGAAAGAGAGAGAGAGAGAGAGAGAGAGAGAGAGAGAGAGAGAGAGAGAGAGAGACAGAGAAATACAGACAGACAGAGAGAGAGAGAGAGCGAGAGAGACAGAGCGAGAGAGAGAGACAGAGAGAAACAGAGAGAGAGAGAGAGAGAGAGAAACAGAGTCAGACAGAAACAGAGACAGGGAGAGACAGAGAGATAGTGTGTGTTAACAGGGAGAGACAGAGAGATAGTGTGTTAATTCCCATCTCGCTAAGCACTTACTTGCATATTGTGCATTTCATTGAGTTGCACCAGCCTAGAAACATATGGCTAGATCATGTTGACACATGAACTGATTTAATTCACTTCAAATCTCCCTCCCGTTGGCTAGCCTGTGTCTCCTATCCCCATCTTCTACTTTAGGATTCCTGGCTGAGTTTCCAGCTGTATGGTTCTTCTTCCTCCTTCTCATCTTCCTCTTCCTCTCCTCTGTATGCTGCTCAGCACGGTCTCTGAGTCTGTCTGACCTTTCCTTCTGCTGAGCAACACACATACGCATATAGACACACACACGCATACGCACACGCACACGTACACACACGCACACACACACACACACACACACACACACACACACACACACACACACACACACACACACACACACACACACACACACACACACACACACACACACACACACACACACACACACACACACACACACACACACACACACACACACACACACACACACACACACACACACACACACACACACACACACACACACACACGTACACACACACACACACACACACACGTACACACACACGCACGCTCTCTCTTTTTCATTGTCTACTGACTGCATCGCACCTCTTCCTCTGCAGTTTACTAAAATGTCACAAGGGGGCGATATAGTTCAATGTAACAGTCTTGTCCTCAGACTGAGCGGGAGTTAGTAATATGAGGGACTAAACCTTCAAATCTGAGTCACTCTATCCATACAGCCGATCTCCACCTCTCTCTGTTGCAGGGAGGAATAAGGAAGGTAAACATTGTTCCTTCTGGTTGAAACCAAGACCCTGTCCTATTGGATTACCGACTTCTTTGGAATGTTGATGTTACTATGCAAGAACTACAATTGTAGATTTTTCTATGCAAACAAAATGGATTCCTCTCTCCTTTTTCATTAAAGGGCTAGTTCGCCCCAAATGACAAAATAACATTTTGGTTTCCTTACCCTCGGCAGCGTAGCCTAGTGGTTAGAGCGTTGGACTAGTAACCGGAAGGTTGCGAGTTCAAACCCCCGAGCTGACAAGGTACAAATCTGTCGTTCTGCCCCTGAACAGGCAGTTAACCCACTGTTCCCAGGCCGTCATTGAAAATAAGAATGTGTTCTTAACTGACTTGCCTGGTTAAATAAAGGTAAAATAAATAAGCAATCTATGGACTCCTGAAGTATCTTTAAAAAAAAGATTGTGTAACTCAATTAAGTTACTTATAGAGGATTTGGACATAAAGTGAATCAACTGAACCATTGACTTGCATTGTGCCCATAATGCCAAAAAGTTTGTATTTGAAACAGTAAATCAGGTAAACAAAACAAAAGCATGGATTGCTGTCATAACTTGTCCATAGTAGACTGCTAACAGGACACCAATATGTCGTTTTGAAATTTGGGCAAACTATGACTTTAAGTGGATGATATAAACTGATATGTATGAAACAAACCATAGTGTGGACAACAGACCGCACATACTGTAGGAACCACTGAGACCACAGTGAAACCCAAAGTTAAAGAGACGCTTTGTGATGGGCAGGCAGATTCCTTCCGGTCACTGTCCTAACAGACAGAGAGAAATGGGGCAGTAGGCTGCTGACAGGATATGGAAAGAGAGAGCGAGAGAAAGAACTAGAGAGAAAGAGAGAGAGAGAGAAAAATAATAATATACAGTACAGCAGGTGATCTCTAACAGGAAGTGACGTGTTTACTGTGGGGTCAAAGGTTAGAATGTGTGGGGGGGTTAGAATATGGGGTTATAGGTTTTCTAGAAGCTCTACCGGAGGGAGGGAGTGTGACTCAGCCCCCTTACACAGAGAGTGAGGGGGTCTACTGGCCAAGTATGACAAATCGTGCTAACCGAATGTGGGGAATGAAAGGGGTGTGTGTGGGAAGGGGTTGGAGAAAGCAGTCCTGAAGGCTTGTGGGTCACTTTCATTAAAAGAGCATGATGCCTTCAGGTGGTGGGGTTCCACCTGTCGTGATCGACGGTTACAGTTGTTTTTGCAGTAATGCTTTTAATATAACGTTCCATGCATGCTTGCATGAGTGTGTGTGTGTGTGTGTGTGTGTGTGTGTGTGTGTGTGTGTGTGTGTGTGTGTGTGTGTGTGTGTGTGTGTGTGTGTGTGTGTGTGTGTGTGTGTGTGTGTGTGTGTGTGTGTGTGTGTGTGTGTGTGTGTGTGTGTGTGTGTGAGCAGGGGTGGGGGTTAAAGGAAAAGGCCTGTGGTGTTTTACTGTCACTGTGGCAGAGTGACAGTCGTTGTGACTCACCTGACTCCTAGTGAACTCACAGTGTACAAGGAGAGAACAGCCCACGTCCACTCTGACAGATCCTCTAATTATAACAGAGGACTGTGCAGCTGGCCTCAGGTCCCTTTATGGGTTAATCATTGATGTATGAAGACACACCGACACTAACACACCCACACACACACATACTACCAGGCACTATAAACTAAATGCATTGTCATAAGGCTTTAATCAGAACACCGTGACTTTAGTTCATGTTCTGATATAACGCCAATTCACTTTCACTTTCAGAGTACAATCAAATAACGTAATTTTCTACAGCTTACTGTACGTCTGCTCAAGTGTACGGAACTAAAGGAATCATTATGTTGCGTGCATTGTGCCAGTCAGACAGCCTGCTGTTAAAAGGTCTGTGGAGTGCCTTAAAGGGCATTGGCAGCAACAACACACACACATTATCATCTCAAATGCCCTTGTTCTGTGGCATTACCATGTGGCTACCCTGACACCCTGCTTTTTGTTCTATGTTGCTCTGTCTGTATGCTATGTCTTGCTTGTCCTATGTTGCTATGTTGCTATGTCTATGGTGCTATTGTCTATATTGTAATTGTTTTTAATACCCTGCCCAGGGACTGCGGTTGAAAATTAGCCGGCTGGCTAAAACCGGCACTTTTACTGAAACGTTGATTAATGTGCACTGTCCCTGTAAAAATAAAATAAACTAAACTAAACTAAAACTAAACATGGCAGTACCATGTAGCTACCCTGTCATGGCATTACCATAAGGCTACCCTGTCATGGCATTACCATAAGGCTACCCTGTCATGGCATTACCATAAGGCTACCCTGTCATGGCATTACCATAAGGCTGCCCTGTCATGGCATTACCATGTGGCTACCCTGTCATGGCAGTACCATGTGTCTACCCTGTCATGGCATTGCCATAAGGCTGCCCTGTCATGGCATTACCATGTGGCTACCCTGTCATGGCAGTACCATGTAGCTACCCTGTCATAGCAGTACCATGTGGCTACCCTGTCATGGCATTACCATAACACTGCCCTGTCATGGCATTACCGTGTGGCTACCCTGTCATGGCAGTACCATGTGGCTACCCTGTCATGGCAGTACCATGTGGCTACCCTGTCATGGCATTACCATGTGGCTACCCTGTCATGGCAGTACCATACAGCTACCCTGTCATGGCAGTACCATGTGGCTACCCTGTCATGGCGTACCATGTGGCTACCCTGTCATGGCAGTACCATGTGGCTACCCTGTCATGGCAGTACCATGTGGCTACCCTGTCATGGCAGTGCCATGTGGCTACCCTGTCATAGCAATACCATAAGGCTGCTCTGTCATGGCATTACTGTGTGGCTACCCTGTCATGGCAGTACCATATGGCTACCCTGTCATGGCAGTACCATGTGGCTACCCTGTCATGGCATTACCATGTGGCTACCCTGTCATGGCAGTACCATGTGGCTACCCTGTCATGGCAGTACCATGTGGCTACCCTGTCATGGCAGTGCCATGTGGCTACCCTGTCATGGCAGTACCATGTGGCTACCCTGTCATGGCATTACCATGTGGCTACCCTGTCATAGCAATACCATGCAGCTACCCTGTCATGGCAGTACCATGTGGCTACCCTGTCATGGCATTACCATGTGGCTACCCTGTCATAGCAATACCATGCAGCTACCCTGTCATGGCAGTACCATGTGGCCACCCTGTCATAGCAATGCAACTACCCTGTGTGGAGCGACAGTGTAACGTTTTTCTTCCGCTGAAGGAGAGGAGGACCAAAATGCAACGTGGTTAGTGTTCAACATCTTTAATATAGACGAAAAAACGAGAACACTACAAAATACAAAACAACAAAAGTGAAAACCGAAACAGTCCTATCTGGTGCAATGACACAAAGACAGAAGACAACCACCCACAAAGTACCCACAGAATATGGCTGCCTAAATATGGTTCCCAATCAGAGACAATGATAGACAGCTGCCTCTAATTGAGAACCAATCTAGGCAACCATAGACATACAAACTACCTAGAAAGAAAACAGCCCCATAAACATACAAAACCCCTAGACCAGGCATAACACAAATCCCCATGTCACACCCTGACCTAACCAAAATAATAAAGAAAACAAAGATAACTAAGGCCAGGGCGTGACAGACAGGTACTTCCTGATGTGAATTAAGTTTTGGAACACCATTGGTTGTTGCCTTGCAAAAGAGGTGATTCATTTTTTTATTAGACTCAAACTCTGTTTCATTGGCTGGCTGTTCTAGAGGATGATTCACTGTTGCCATAGTGTCACTCCTTTGACGGGAGGAGAGGAGCGGACAAGAGAGAAGAGAGAAGAGAGGAGAGGGGAGAAGGGGACAGGAGAGAGAGGAAAGGAGATGAGGAGAGGAGAGAATGTTATAATTAGAGGATCTGTCATGCATGGTGGATATGGGCTGTTCTATCCTTGTACACTGTGTCATCGACAGGGCTCACATTGACGGGGCTGTAGTGGAGTGGGTCGAGAGCTTCAAGTTCCTAGGTGCCCACATCACTAAGGAGCTATAACACACCAACACAGTCATGAAATGGGCACGACAACTCGTCTTCCCCCTCAGGAGGCTGAAAAGATGTGGCATGGGTCCTCAGATCCTCTAAAAGTTCTACAGCTGCACCATTGAGAGCATCTTGACTGGCTGCATCACCATTTGGTATGGCGACTGCTTGGCATCCGACCACAAGGCGCTACAGAGGGAGGTGCGTACAGCCTAGCTCCCTGCCATTCAGGACCTCTATACCAGGCGGTGCCAGAGGAAGGCCCTAAAAATGGTCAAAGACTCCAGCCACCCTAGTCATAGACTGTTCTCTCTGCTACCGCACAGCAAGTCTGGAACCAACAGGAACCTGAACAGTTTCTACCCCAAGCCGTAAGACTGCTAAATAGTTAGTTAATTAGTTAACCAAATAGCTACCCGGAATATCTGCATTAACCCTTTTTGCACAATGTTTTTTGACTCATCACATACGATGCTGTTGCTGTTTATTATCTATCACTATATTCCTAGTTATATGTACATATATACCTCAATTACCGAGTACCCCTGCACATTGACTCGGTACGGGTACCCTGTGTATATAGCCAAGTTATTATCGTTAGTCATTGTGTATTTATTATTACTTGTATTTTTAAGTGTTTAACTATTCTATTATTTCTCTATTTTCTTTCACTCTACATTGTTGGGAAGGGCCTGTGAGTAAACATTTCACTATTAGTATACACCTGTTGTTTACGAAGCATGTGACAAATACAATTTGATTTGATTTGAGAGAGGAGAGGACAAGAGAGAAGAGGAGAGAAGAGAGAAGAGAAGGGGAGAGGAGAAGAGAGTGGAGAAGAGGACATGAGAGGAGAGAAGAGTGGAGTAGAGGAAAAGAGAGGAGAGGAGAGGAGAGGAGAGGAGAGGGAGAGAGAGGAGAGGAGAGGAGAGGAGAGGAGAGGAGAGGAGAGGAGAGGAGAGGATGCACGACACACAAGGCAGCCATGTTCCACAGTCCAGCTCATCTGGCAAAATCATTCTTTTTTCTCCACTTCCTGTCTGACTGATGTGCCCAAAGTACATCCTGCCTGTTACTCAGGCCCAGAAGCCAGGATATGCATATAATTGGTACCATTGAAGTTTGTAGAAATGTTAAGATAATGTATGAGACTATAACACAATTGATATGGTAGGAGAAAATCCAAAGAAAAACCAACTGAAGTTTTATTTTTGAGAGAGCCCATGCTCTTACAATGGAAAGCATAGGTGCATATACAACTACTAGATGTCAACAGTCATTGCTCAAGGTTTCAGGCTTGTTTCTTCCCAAACGAGAAAGAATTTTGAGTTTTAGTACTGGGAGTCAGAGTTGGAAATCAGTCTGTGGGTACGTGACCTGTAATTTTTCTTTCCTATTAAACATACTTCTTTCTGTATGAAATATTATTTTTTATTTACATTTTAGGGTACCTGAGAGTAAATAGCAACAGTTTAGCGGTAGCTTTTTGAATTCCTTTCCATGCATGTTGAACGAGTGGATTACTCAAATCGATGGTGCCAACTAAACAGACGTTTTGGGATATAGATAAGGATTTTATCTAACAAAACGACTGTGCATGTTGTAGCTGGGACCCTTTGGATTGCAAATCAGAGGAAGATTTTCAAAAAGTAAGTGAATATTTAATCATTATTTGTGATTTTATGAAGCCTGTGCCGGTGTAAAAATATGTTGATGTGGTGCGCCATCCTCAAACAATCGCATGGCACACTTTCACTGTAAAGCCTATTGTAAATCGGACAATGCAGTCAGATGAACAAGAATGTAAGCTTTTAACCAATATAAGACACTTGCATGTACCTAAATGTTTAATATCCATAATTGTTATGATTATTAATTTGAATTGCGCGCCCTCCAATTTCACCGGATGTTGTCGACAGGTGTCCCGCTGGCGCCTAACCCGTAATGACTAAACACCGAAAGGAAAAAAAAGGCACATGCAATTACTTAATTAGGACCTAAACACCTCCAAGAAAACAATACAGAACGTACACACATGAACACAAGCAGGAACACACACACACACACACACACACACACACACACACACACACACACACACACACACACACACACACACACACACACACACACACACACACACACACACACACACACACACACACACACACACACACACACACACACACACACACACACACACTGACCTACAGACTTGGCCTGTTTTGACATGTCAGTGTGGTTTAGGCTCAGACTACCTGTTATTACAGGCCAGAGTGTGTTCCCCATTGTGTGTGCGAGTGTGTGCTTTAATGTGAGTGTGCTTGGAATGTGTGCGTATGTGTGTTTGTGCCCCTGTGCGCTTCCAGGCTTCCTACTCTATTTAAAGGGTGCTTGCTTTTTTTATGAAGGTCATTTTAACCTGGGTTATTCCAGTCCATAGACAGCCATAGAACACTGTGCACTTCTGTACGCTGTTCCAATAAGATCATCTCGGATCGGGATCATTCAGAATTACAGTTTGTCTTCATTGTGTCCCACCATGACATCACAGACTGCAACTGTTGCCATAGAACCTGTCAAGTCCTTGCAACCATCAAAGCAACTTGATGAAAGCATGAGCCAATAATAAGTGGGAGTTTTAAACATGAAAGTCAATACAATCCCAGTGGATACTGTACGCATTAGCAGTGAATGTGTGAATTAAAAACTGCTTTATGAGAAATTGTGCTAAAAGTATATTTTCTGCAAGATGATCTGCACGCATGCACGCACATCGAAACCCACCCAGAGTTCTTCTGAAGACAAAAACAGAGACAATGCATGGGGAAATTGATCTGGTGGGTGAATGCATTTCAAGTTCTTAGAGGACTCCCTGCCTTGCTATATAGAAAGTTGATTCTCACCATTGATTTGTGACGCCAGCATGTGTCCTGTTTAACACAATAATAATGGGAAAAAGCTGCTATGACACCTGGGAACGAGAATGGCCTCCAAATGATGACGTGTGGGATGTGGTGGATATTCACTCTGCTGCTATTTGTGACCCGTTTAAGGAAACTAGGCGTATGTTGCAAGTCATGACTTCACAGGAGAGCCTTTTGAAGTTTTATTTTTTTTTCAGAAATCAGTGGAATTAGTGTATGATAACTAAAGAGATGGAAAATAACACCTGTCTCCGGATTACATCTTCAAACTAAGGGAAACCGTGGCATGGCATCTGTGACAGGGAGATGTGTTCATCATGCATGATGATGTAAGGTAAGATAGCTAACGCTAGACTATTACACATTCCCAATTTTGACAGAAAGGGATTTCATTTCAAGCTGAAGTGTACTGTTAGCTAGCTAGCTAGCGTTAGCTGGCTGGCTCCCTAGCGAACGCTACGTGTATGATATTATTATTCGTATCCCAGCGCCATTTGCTTTGCTAGTTAGAGCCTAATGTTAGTTAGCTAACATTGAACCTGGTTGGTTAGCTCCCAGCAGATTCATGCAGGGTAGTAACGGTATGATTTGGCACTTCATTGTTGTTTAGCTTGGTAGCGTTAGCTGGCTGGGTCGTTAGCTATAGTTACATGACTTTTGTGATCTTACACATTGTTTACCTAGCTAGCTAGGTACATGTCTTAAGCTAAAGTGTACTGTTAGCTAGCTAGTTAACGTTAGCAGGCTGGCTCCTTAGCTGACGTTACTATTCGTATCCCAGAGCCGTTTGCTTTGCTAATTAGAGCCTAATGTTAGTTAGCTAACGTTGAATCTTATTGGTTAGCTGCCAGCAGATTCAAGCACAGTAGTAATGACATGATTTGGCACTATGTTCATTGTTGTTTAACTAACTAACGTTAGCTGGCTGGCTTGTTAGCTAACGTGTCCCAACGTGTGTGATCTTACACATTGTGTACCTAGTTAGGTTTATTGTTTAGCTCGCTATCTAGATGTCTTAAGCTAAAGTGTACAACACCCGTTGAATATGGCCTGTCTCAGTAAACGTCGGCAAAATAGCACAATGAAATTGTTGCCAACAGATCTGGTTAGGTTATTTTCATGTTATCCAGAGGTAAGCAAATCATTGGTCAGAGCACCAAGTGTGCGCTCTGAACACTCCGAGAGCAAAACAAGATGGGTGGGGCTAAAGCTTAAGAGGGTGAGAACGATGCTGAGTACACAAAGAAGAGCTATTCACTAGATACCAAAACATTCAAAGGCCATTTTCTCAAAAGTGAGTTTACAAGTTGATCAACTTTCAAAGCAGAATTACGTTCCCATTGTTCCTCAAATGCAGTGTATGATATATCATTTTCTAGCTCTGAGTCTCTACATTTATCCAATGTAAAAATAAAAATTCCTACATCCTACACCCATAGGTTCAGGCTGCCCCTACACCCATAAGTTCAGACCGCCCATACACCCATAGGTTTAGAACACCATACACCCATAGCTTTAGAACACCCAACGCCCATAGGTTCAGGCCGCCCATACACCCATAGGTTTAGAACACTATACACCCATAGCTTTAGAACACCCTACACCCATAGGTTCAGACCGCCCATACACCCATAGGTTTAGAGCACCCTACACCCATAATTTCAGACCGCACATACACCCACAGGTTCAGAACACCCAACACCCATAGGTTCAAACCGCCCCTACACCCATAGGTGATTTGTTTGCATTGATTACATTCTGGATATACAGGTGTACGTTATTATAGCTGACTCGTCTGGAGCACACACACACACAGTCTTGCACAGCTAACCTTGTGGGGACATATAATTCAGTCCTATTCCCTAAACATAAGTCTAACAGTATTTCTAACCTTAACCCTAAACCCCCTAGAAATAGCATTTGACCTTGTGGGGACGAACAAAATGTCCCCAGTTGGTCAACTTTCTTTGTTTACTATTCTTGTGGGGACCTCTGGTCCGAGCATCTGTTTTAATAACCAGCGTTGAGCACACACACACACACACACACACACACACACACACACACACACACACACACACACACACACACACACACACACACACACACACACACACACACACCACACACACACACACACACACACACACACACGCACAGAAAATGTCTCTTCCCCACAACCCCCTCTGCATCTCACTCTCTGGTGGTCAAGCTGTGTGTTCTGTCCCCTGTTCTGTCCTGTAGCGTTACTGCGGCTTCACTGCCCCCCTAGATGTCTTTGTGTTGGTCCCTTCTGAGAGTGGCCTGTTGTGTGTCTCTGACATCCTAATGGCCATTGTTGGACTGAGTTTGAGTCTTATTAAAGCGAACAGGAGTCACCAGTCCAGTCCATCTCTCTAGTCCTGGTTAGAGGTTCAGACCATGGTTGCGTGATCTGATGACAAGGTATGACTAAGGTAGGCCGTCACTGACTATAAAAATCATTAAAAAATAAGAGGTTGGAGTGAAGGGACAAAACTGTAAACATGTCCACGGACCTTCAAAAATCTCTCTTTGTCTCTGTCTATCTTTCTTTCTCTCTCTCCCGTCTCTTTCTCTTCTTCATCTCCCTCACGAACACAAACACATACACACACTGAGTCAGTGTAGAAGCCCTATCTTATTGCAGTCCTTGTCGCAGGAGTCTGATGCTCTGCATACACGTATCACCCAGAGTAACAGCTTTCTCTTGTGGAGCACACAGAGATATTTCATAGAGAAATATGTTTTACCCCCACTACAGTTACTAAGGTCTACACCTTTACAGCCTTCAAAGTGACCTTCTGCGACCTTCTGTGACCTGGCTGATGTAGCAATGCGTATTATTAGGTTTGTGGTGTGCTATGTAGGCCTGTGCAAAGGCCTTTGATGGGGCAGGTGCTCATGGTTGTCTGCTCCTCCTGTAACAAAATTCTCCATTATAATTGTTTTGTGGGGTCATAGGCCTTAATTTATTTTCTGCAAAATCAAACTCACTGATCACACATTTTAGGCTAATGTTATCACTACAGGGGTAGCGAAATGCTGATCATTGTGAATGTACCTAGCTAGCTAGATGAAACAGCTAGCTCACTAGTCTTTCTTTGATTTGATTTTGTTCTGCTGCAAACAAACAACCGGACGGGACGTGCCCCTATCCTGTCGCTGAGCGTGACACGACACACGCTAGCAACTCCAACGTCATTTATCGTAATCATTTGAAACGCAATTCGTTACATTTAAAGCTAAAATAGAGAAACGAGTTTCAAATCAAAAAGTGATTAAAGAAAATACCACCAATCAGAATGGTTATTTTTTAACAAGAGGTGTTCCAGCACCACTAGAGACCTATCTGTGCACGTGCCTGTTGTAGGGTACTGTAAGTGTGTGTGTGTTTATGTGTGTATCAGTGTTTGTTTGTGTGACTATTTCTGAGCTGAGGCCGGGTGCTTGTAAGGGCTCATCTCGGATAGTCACCTTCCACATCCAGGATGATCCTCTGAATCCTGCTCCTCCGGTCGGGATCATTTCAAAGCTGCCTCTGAGTGGCCCAAATACCTCCCACACCACCGGTTACGCTGCTGCAAAGCACCTTACAGAGAGGGAGGGAAGATGGCCAGGCCAGTGTACAATATACTGTATCAACGCAAGAAAGAAACCATTAAAATGTTTTAAAGCCATCTAATTTTCCTTTCTGTTTATATGTATGAATTCTGCCTAAATATACATTTCATAAATAAACTTAGCATGTATACAGTTGTTTAGTTGCCCTGGGGTGCCAGAGACACAGTGAAGCATCACCTTCCCTTTCCTCTCACAGCCTCATCAACCTCCCCTAAAAACTCGTGGGAAGGAATTAACAAACACCACTAATCATGTCATGTCTGTACTCTGATGTATGTGTGTGATCGTAGCAACTCTTCATATAATGGGACAAGTGGACAACTTACTGTACTGTAATGTACATGCCATGAGTGGAGAGATAGATTATGGTATGTTTCATTATTTCTGAGAGGTAGATCAGACTACAGTACTGCGAGTGGACTTACATTCCACTGATCATTACTGAAAAAAAGAGAGAGGGGAAGGAGAGGGTGAAGGAGAGACATTGAAGGAGAGAGATGTGTGTATATCCTCACCTCAAATGAAGCACAACAGCCCCAGGAGTCAGAATAATATGCAGAATCAAATAAAAATTGTGTGTGTGTGAGAGAGAGAGAGAGAGAGAGAGAGAGAGAGAGAGAGAGGGAGAGAGAGAGAGAGAGGGGGGATGGAGAGGGCCCCTCAGATTCTCAGCTAAAAGTTGAACACAACTACAAGTGTATGATCACAGTCTGAGTCGTTATAAGGTTCTCAACTACTGTGTGAATCTCTTTTTTCCGTTTTCACACATATCTTCTTTGATTTCTGAACCAATTACATTTTGGGGAGAATGTGGAACTGTGCTGTAGTGCCGGAGAAGAAAGGAGAACAGCTATTGGGCAAATATTGAAATGCTCACAACATCAGATGAAAAAGTTGATCAAACGTTCTTGATGAGAGAGGGAGGCAGGTTTCGGCTGTGCTGTTTTTGGAGGAATTGAATTCAAGTTCAATCAGCCACACAAATGAATTCCTATTTTCATGCTGTTGCTTAGAGTTTGATTGCCACAGAGAGAAAGCACCCGACTTGTTTAAAATCTGGAACCAACACGAAATGAAAAGTGAAACAAGAAACATCTGTAGAGAGCTCAAGTTAAAGAATGAAAAAAAAACAGTCTCCCACGCAATGTATGTTGATGGTCAACATGGTCTTTGAAACCATGAAACACATCAAGCCTAGGAATGTCTTACTACCAGATATATGGGTTTGACTTTGACTTGTGAACATGTACAGGGAGGGATTTTCAAAACCTGTTTCACTGTAAATCAAGGTTATGTTTGACCATGTTACCAGGGTTTCTTGGTTTTCAGTGATGACAACAGAAATCTCAGGTAAACTCTTATTGACCAACTTCTTACGGGCTAGGCATCCCGGTAGCAGGACAACTTCCGGTGAAACTGCAGGGCGAGTAATTCAAAAGAATAATCATAAAAATTATGGTTATTAAACATTTAGGTACATACAAGTGTCTTTTATTGTTTGAAAGCTTAAATTCTTGTTAACTTCTTTGTGCACCCATCCCGTAAGCGGGATCATTTTCGTCAACATCCGCTGAATTGCAGAGCGCCAAATTCAAATTAAATTACTACAAATATTTAATTTTCATCAAATCACAAGTGCAATACAGCAAAACACAGCTTAGTTTGTTGTTAATCCACCTAGCGTGTCAGATTTCAAAAAAGCTTTACAGCAAAAGCTATCCAAGCATTTGTTAGGACATCTCTCTCAGCCGACAAAACATTACAAACAGCTAGCAGCAAATTAGAGTGGTCACGAAAGTCAGAAAAGCAATAAAATGAATCGCTTACCTTTGATGATCTTCGGATGTTTGCACTCACGAGACTCCCAGTTACACAATAAATGTTCCTTTTGTTCGATAAAGATTATTTTATATCCAAAAACCTCCATTTGGTTGGCGCGTTTTGTTCAGAAATCCACAGGCAGGTCATGACGGGCAGACAAAAATTCAAAATAGTATCCGTAAAGTTCGTAGAAACATGTCAAACGTTTTTTATAATCAATCCTCAGGTTGTTTTCCAATAAATAATCGATAATTTTTCAACCGGACCGTACCTTTTTCAATAGGAGAGAGAGAGAAAATGTCTGCTCCAAGCTGTTGTGCATGCAAAAACTCTGCTGTACCCAGCCATCCACTGACGCGATGTGATCGTTCTCGCTCATTTTTCAGAATAAAAGCCTGAATCTAAGTCTAAAGACTGTTCACACCATGTGGAAGCCATAGGAAAAGGAATCTGGTTAATATCCCTTTAAATGGAGGGAAGGCATGCAATGGAACAGGGAGATTCATTTCTCTTAGGCACTTCCTGGTTGGATTTTCTTCAGGTTTTCGCCTGCAATATCAGTTCTGTTATACTCACAGACAATATTTTGACAGTTCCGGAAACTTTAGAGTGTTTTCTATCCCAATCTGACAATTATATGCATATTCTAGCTTCTGGGCCTGAGAAATAGGCAGTTTCATGTGGGTACGTTTTTCATCCAAACATCAAATTACTGCCTCTATACTCAACAGGTTAATCTAACTGCACAGTCCGATTTACAGTAGGCTTTACAGCGAAAGCATGCCATGCGATTGTTTGAGGACGGAGCCCCACATAAATACATTTTCCCACAGGTTTCATAAATTGACAAATAGCAATTAAAAATGTACTTACTTTTTGAAAATCTTCCTCTGATTTGTCATCCAAAGGGCCCCAGCTATAACATGTAGTGTCGTTTTGTTAGATGAAATCCTTCTTTATATGCCAAAAAGTCAATTTAGTTGGCACCATTGACTTAAGTAATCCACCCATTCAACCTGCAGAGAAAGGAATCCAAAAATCTACACCTAAACTTTGTTTCAACAAGTCAAAATACGATTCTATTTAATCCTCAGGTGCCCTAAAATGTAATTAAAGTATAATATTTCATACAGAAAGAGGTATGTTTAATAGGAAAGCAATATTAGTAGGTGTGTGTCCTCATCATAACGCACACAATCATGGATTTCCTAGCTCGTGTTGTTGAACTAAGTTACAAGCCTGAAATCTTGAACAAAGACTGTTGACATCTAGTGGAAGCCATAGGAATTTATATCTGGGAGCTGGATTTTGATATTCCCCTATACTTGCCATTGTACGAGCATGGGCTCTCAAAAAAAGAAAATTGGGGTTGGTTTTTCTTTGGATTTTCTCCTACCATATCTATTGTGTTATAGTCTCATACATGCTTCTGGGCCTGAGTAACAGGCAGTTTACTTTGGGAACGTCAGTCAGGCGGAAATTCAGCAAAAGGGACCCTAGCCCTAACAAAAAACAGAAGATCACAACAGTGGAATATCAATGTAAAATACTGTATGCATCTCATACACAGTAAACCATTCCAAAAAGAAAGCAAACCCCTCCCAAAATGAGATTTGGATGCGTGATCTGATGACAGAGTATGAGAAAACAGATGTGGATGCATGATCTGATGACAGGGTATGACTAAAGTGATATGGATGCGTGATCTGATGACAGGGTATGACTAAGGAGATGTGGAGCTGTGAGCGCCACAGACTGTGAGGAGGGAACCCGAATTTCAGACTGCTTTTGACTCCTGCTTCACCCAGGGTTGAATTCCAGTTGGCCACCTCTTTACACCGAGGAGGCCAAATGCCTGGGAACGTCTTCTAATGTCAACAGAGGTGGGAGGAGGACAAGAAAGCTAAAGCCTAGATACTGGTTATAAACACAGAAATACACACACACACTCATACGTTAAAGTATTCAAAATTCAAAAGGCACTCGCACATCTGAGCTATATTTTTTGCAGGTGCATGGTAAACTGTTGAATGAAATGAGAAAAAAGAAGAAACCCGCACACTGCTCTTTAATAAGCTTTGAAACCTATTGCGCATCTCCACTGCTTTTTCTAGATAGTCCTCTGTGGAGTGGCATATATACGGCACAGTCTGAAAAACAGACATTTGTTTTTACTAGGCAAGTCAGTTAAGAACAAAATCTTATTTTCAACGACGGCCTAGGAAAAGTGGGTTAATTGCCTTGTTCAGGGGCAGAATGACAGACTTAGCTTGTCAGCTCGGGGATTCGATCTTGCAACACTTTCGGGTTACTAGTTTAACACGCTAACCACTAGGCTACCTGCCACCCTGCTGTGTCTTGGAAGTCCTCATTTTAATGGCTCACGTGCTGACCACACCACTCGCGTTGCGTGTGCGTCACGTTGCAAAATAAATGTACACATACATGTTATTCAATCATTGCACCCACACGGCTCGTACGGTCTGCGTGACCAGGCGTTAAAATAGAAGTTGGTTCTATTTGTGACACTTAACGCGCCGCAAGTCCTGCCTCTCAAATCTCCTAATTGGTTTTTAGAAGCATATACCCACGTGGGTGATTGAAAGATGAACTGACATCTACACTCCAGTAGGTTGTAGTAATGCACCATGAAGTTGGTTGCCACCCGCCATATGAAGTCCAAAGAAGAAAAAGAAGCTTGTAGGAAGGAGGAGAGATGACGAGAAACTAATTCGGTTGACCGTTTTATCTGTGGACTAATTGTCAGAGTAGAGGACCTTGTGCATTTCAGGTAAAATAACAACCCAATGTTTAAATCCCAGGACAAATTAGCTATCACCAGCAAGCTAGCTAGCTAGCTAAATTGCCATAAATGTTTATGTTTTTTGACCTATCCCCAAATTAATATAATTGGTTTAGAGTTTGTTTTGATATTTAAACGTGCGTGTTCTGGTGTGGTGAAAAAAATCAAGTGAGTGCGTCAGATTTGGTCAGAATGTCAGGATGTAAGTTGTTCCCCTGCAATATAGTTTTTCTGTCCGTTTCTTTTCTATACAAAGTTGTAAACAGGGTTCCATTTGATTTCTCAATCCACATGTCGAGATAATGAACACATTTAGTGTCACATTCAATAGTGAATTTGAGATTGGGGTCAATGTCATTGAGTAATGCCATAAAGTCTGACAGCTCTTCTCCCGTTCCTCCCCATATTCAAAAATGTAGTCAATATATCGATACCACTTTAGGACTTAATTCAAACATGGATTTTAGTTTTCATTATTAACAAAACATTCTTCAAAAAGACCCGCATGAAGGTTCGCATAGCTCGGAGCCCATCGATGTTCCAGTCGTTTGGAGGTAGTATTCATCATCAAACCTGAAATAGTTACACGTCAAAACATATTCAGCCAGCTCTAGAATAAAGTTGGTTGGTGGGGATTCGTTAGTATCTCTGTCTCCCTAATAGTGAGCTAGGTCTACCAGCCGCCTGTATGGCGAATGCTGGTAAATAGACTCTCAACATCTAATGTGACCAATCTGTTAATCCCATTATTGGTGAGATCTTGTTTTAGAAGTCCACAGATTATTTGACATGTGATGGTAATGCTAGCTCAATGCTAGAGCCATTGTCAAACTTCGCAGACTCTTTTATTACATCTCATGTATTCCTGCCACCGCTGGTCTGCCTGGACAATTGCCTTGTTGTGTTTTAGGTTTGTGTAATTTTGCCAAAATGTACAGGCATGGACGTATGGCACATATGCAGCAAAGGTCTATTGAGTTTTGAGATAAGTTTTGAGATACGTTTTGAGATAAGGTTGTTTAATAGGGCTCCAGATTTGAGCATATATCCCTTTGGAACACCTGTGTGGGATCAACACTCCGTTTTCTATAGAAACATTAATTACTGAGTTGTCTCTGAATCTCTTCTTTATATTTTTCAAAGTCTAAAACAGCCACAGCACCCCCCTTGTCTGAAGGTTTGAAAACCAAAGATTAATCTTTCATCAGTTCATTCATGTTAACATTAAGTTTGTTTTATTCACTGCTTTATTCACTTCATTTATTCACTGCTTTAGCACACTCTGGCAACCCGGATGTCCTAAATCCTGGTTTAGGAAGGCCAGGATAGGAATTTCCATCCCTAACTATAACATTTTCCAACTAGATAGAAATGCAAAAGGGGGCGGAGTTGCAATCTACTGCAGAAATAGCCTGCATAGTTCTGTTATACTATCCAGGTGTGTGCCCCAAAAATGTGAGCTTCTACTTTTCAAAATCCACCTTTCCAGAAACAAGTCTCTCACCGTTGCAGTTTGCTATAGACCAATCTCAATCTCACAATGAACCTCAATGAACCAACCAGGTACAACACCAAATCTGTATAGATGGGCACCCTCATATTTACCACCATTCCCCATCCTAACCAACCTGCCCACCAAATACACCTCTGCTGTCTTCAAACAGGATCACAGCGATCACTCCCTCATTGCCTGCGTCTGTAATGGGTCTGCGGTCAAACGCCCACCCCTCATCACTGTCAAACGCTCCCTAAAACATTTCAGCGAGCAGGCCTTTCTATTCGGCCTGGCCCGGGTATCCTGGAATGATATTGACCTCATTTCCTCACCATCTTAAATAAGCATTCCCCATTCAAAGAATGTAGAACCAGGAACAGTTAAAGCCCTTGGTTCACTTCAGACCTGACTGCATTAGCATCAAATAGCCCCCGCCGTGATATGCAACTTCTCATGGAAGTTAGGAACCAATTTACACAGGCAGTTTGGAAAGCCAAGGCTAGCTTTTTCAAACAGATCCTGTAGCACAAACTCCCAAAAGTTCTGGGACACTGTAAAGTCCATGGAGAATAAGAGCCCATCCTCCCAGCTGCCCACTGCAGTGAGGCTAGGAAACACTGTCATCACCACGATAATTGAGAATTTCAATGATCACTATTCTACTGCTAGTCATGCTTTCCACCTGGCTACCCCTACCCCGGTCAACAGCCCTGTACACCCTGCAGCAACTTGCCCAAGCCTCCCCATTTCTACTTCACCCAAATCCAATCAGCTGGGCTAGACAATCTGGACCCTCTCTTTCTAAAATGATTTGCCTAAATTGTTGCAACCCCAAAGATTGGAAAGCTGCCTTGGTCATCCCCCTTTTCAAAGGGGGAGACACTCTAGACCCAAACTGTTATAGACCTATATCTATTCTACCCTGCCTTACTAAGGTCTTCGACAGCCAAGTTAACAAACAGATCACCGACCATTTCGAATCCCACCGTACCTTCTCCCCTATGCAATCTGGTTTCCAAGCTGGTCATAGTTGCATCTCAGCCATGCTCAAGGTCCTAAATGATATCATAACCGCCATCGATAAGAGACAATACTGTGCAGCCATCTTCATCGACCTGGCCAAGGCTTTCGACTCTGTCAATCACCACATTCTTATCGGCTGACTCAACAACCTTGGTTTCTCGAATGACTGCCTCGCCTGGTTCACCAACTACTTCTCAGATAGAGTTCAGTGTGTCAAATCGGAGGGCCTGTTGTCCGGAACTCTGGCAGTCTCTATGGGGGTGCCACAGGTTTCAGTTCTCGGGCCGACTCTTTTCGCTGTATAAATCAATGATGTCACTCTTGCTGCTGGTGATTCTCTGATACACCTCTATGCAGACGACACCATTCTGTACACTTCTGGCCCGTCTTTGGACACGGTGTTAAAACAAGTTATGCATTAGGGGGCGCTATTAAAAATGTTGGATGAAAAACGTACCCGTTTTAAACAAGATATTTTGTCATGAAAAGATGCTTGACTATGCATATAACAGCTTTGGAAAGAAAACACTGACGTTTCCAAAACTGCAAAACTATTGTCTGTGAGTGCCACAGAACTGATGTTACAGGCGAAACCCAGATGAAAATCCAACCCGGAAGTGCCGCATTTTTTGAAACCGCCTCATGCCAATGATTCCTTATATGGCTGTGAATGAGCTACGAATGAGCTTACATTTTCCACGTATTCCCCAAGGTGTCTACAGCATTGTGACGTCTTTTTAGGCATTTCCATTGAAGAATGGCCGTAAGGGACCATATATAGCATGTGGTCACATGGTGTCTCCCGCAGAAAATCTCGCGTAAAATACTGAGGTAGCCATTTTTCCAATCGCTTCTTATGAGAAACCAATTGCCTCGACGGATATATTATCGAATATCTATGTTAAAAACACCTTGAGGATGGACCCTAAACAACGTTTGCCGTGTTTCTGTCGATATTATAGAGCAAATTTTGAAAAACGTTTGGCGTTATAGTTGCAGCATTTTCCGGTTGATTTCTCAGCCAAGCATGATGAACAAAACGGAGCTATTTCTCCTACACAAATAATATTTTTGGAAAAAATGAACATTTGCTATCTAACTGAGAGTCTCGTCATTGAAAACATCCGAAGTTCTTCATAGGTAAATTATTTTATTTGAATGCTTTTCTTGTTTTTGTGAAAATAATAATATATGCCATTTAGCTGACGCTTTTATCCAAAGCGACTTACAGTCATGTGTGCATACATTCTACGTATGGGTGGTCCCGGGAATCGAACCCACTACCCTGGCGTTACAAGCGCCAGGGTAGTGTGTAAATAGTGTGTAAATGTGTGTAAATGTTGCCTGCTGAATGCTAGGCTTAACCTGTAAACTCTCCTTCCAGACTCACATTTAGCATCAATCCTAAATTAAATCTAGAATCGGCTTCCTATTTCACGACAAAACCTCCTTCTCTCATGCTGCCAAACATACCCTCGTAACACTGACGGAGTCTAGGTACAAAAATGGAAAAAAAAAGATGGACGAAATGAAGCTGAGTATTGAAAAAGGAATGAATAGTAAAGTTGACAGCTTACATGCATCTTTGGAGAAAGCCATTCAGGATAATCATACAGCTTTGCTGACTCAATTGGAGAATAATAACAAGCAGCTACAAGACCACATAGCTCTTGAAGTGTGACGTCTGGATTCCTGTGTAGAATTCCTAGAATCTTGGAGAATAGGCGCTGCCAGAACAACAAAGTTCGACCCAGATGTGTCTATCATAGTGACAGGACTGCCAGCTGATGAGAACGAGGACCTCATCTCCAAAGTGAACCAGTTGATATCGGTAGGCCTAGGCTGCGAAACAGAGGTGATTGCAGTTGAGAGGATGAGGGAAAGAGACAAAGGTCCCAGGGTTTTGAAAGTGGAGTGTTAGTCCATGGAGGAGAAAGTGGCTCTGTTAAGGAAAAAACAAAAGCTGCAAGACCATCCTGATTATAACAAAGTATTCCTTCGATCAGACAAGGCTCACATCAATCGCCTTATAGAACTGAATTTCAAGATGCTGCTGAGAGAAATACCAGGAGGAAAGGACGATTTTGTCTCGTAAAGCAGACGGGTCATGAAACGAGATCAACCAGAAGGACAAAAGCAGACGGGCCATGAAACGAGATCCACCAGAAGGACAACAACAGACGGGCCATGAAACGAGATCCACCAGAAGGACAACAACAGACAGGCCATGAAACGAGATCCCCCAGAAGGACAACAACAGACAGGCCATGAAACGAGATCCCCCAGAAGGACAACAACAGACGGGCCATGAAACGAGATCCCCCAGAAGGACAACAACAGACGGGCCATGAAACGAGATCCCCCAGAAGGACAACAACAGACGGGCCATGAAACGAGATCCCCCAGAAGGACAACAACAGACGGGCCATGAAACGAGATCCACCAGAAGGACAACAACAGACAGGCCATGAAACGAGATCCCCCAGAAGGACAACAACAGACGAGTCATGAAACGAGATCCACCAGAAGGACAACAACAGACCAGTTATGAAACGAGATCAACCAGAAAGACACTGCGTACAAGTACATGGGGTGGACAGACCTACTACATACTGAGGGGCTTCCCATCCCCTTCAAAATTCGATTTCAATAGCGCATTGGAATGTTAACAGATGGAATACATTTAACAATAAATTACGAATAATACTAAAATCCTTAAACCCAGAAATGATCTCAATAAATGAAACCCATTTGTGTCGGCAAAAATCTATCGATATTGAAGGGTATGTATGGTATGGACACCACAGAAAAACTCATGTGAACGCCCCCAGGGGCTCTGAGGGAGTGGGAATATGTGTAAAGTCTGATATGATGAAAGCATATCAAATTGAAATGATCGATAAAGCCATCGAAGGAATTATTGGTTTGTGCTTTGAACATAGGGAGTCAGATTATTGTTTTGTTGTGTTTTCATGCTATTTCCCACCTGAACAATCCACATGGGGTAGAGATGCATCCTCCTTCTATAGTCATTTGTTAAGCAAGGTATACCAATATACAGAAACAGATGCTATTTACATACGTGGGGATCTTAACAGTGGAATTAGGAGGTTAGATGACTACATAAATTATATTAATGATATTCCATTGTGTGTTACTTTGGATAACTTTGTTAGTCATCATGGGGAAACCCTATTAGAATTCCTTCGGGAATCTAAAATGTGTATCATTAATGGAATGATATGCCCCTTCAGCGAAAACTTTACATCCACATCTGGCAAAGGAAAAGCTGTGGTGGACAATATAGTTATCCTTCACGACTGTCTCAAAACTTTGTTGAAATGTAAGGTGTTATCTCCTTCACAGATGGTTGAAGAATGCAGATGTTTTGACTTAATTGGAGAGAAAAAAGTAGACTTCCTGATCATTCTCTTTTATTTACGATATTTTCTGTTGGCCACAAACTTTCTCAACCAGGTATTGCTGTCACACGGGGCAAAAGACACATACCCCGCATAGGCCTAAATGTAAGAAAATAAATTACTTTCTATGTTCTGAAATGGCATGTAGAGCTCTGATGGAACTCATCGAAACTCTGGAACGATGCCAAGAAACAACATTTGATTTAGACGTGTGGTATGAAACATTTTGTGATATTATATATTCTGAACTGGGAAAAATGGGAATAAAGAATACAGCCCCAAGTCCAGGAAGGTTTACAAGCCGAACAAACCTTATTGGAATGATGAGTTAAGGGATCTATGGTCAGTAATGCGTTAGGCTGAGTACGTATTTATACAGTGTAAAGATGGGAATACAAGAGAACGTTTTAGGAAGGAATTTAAGAAAAACAGCATGTGTTTGAGAAAAGACTACGCCTATTTAAATGGAGATATGGCGGTTATTACACCTTGAGGAGATGCAGACAAGAAATCCTCAACAGTTTTGGAGCCAAATAAACAAGTTAGGACCAAAACGACATAAGATAATTCCAATGGAAGTCAGGGAAGAGCAGGGGGTCTGAACTCTGATATTACACAGGTACTTAAGGAGTGGAAGAAGGGGTTTGCTAGTTTGTTCTCAGGTAACGAAAATGTGGCATATTTTGAGGAATAATTTTAGAAAGACATATGTTACCTGAGAACTGAACTGGAAAATACAATGTTATAACCCTCTTAGAAATGTAACCCGTATTTAAATGAGGAGCTGTCTGTGGCAGAAGTTAAGAAGGTGATTGACGCTGCAAAAAATGGGAAAGTGTTTGGCATTGATGAGCTGCCTAATGAGGTTTTAAAATCCCCTAAATTAATTGACGTCCTAAATTATTTGCTCCAAATGTGTTTTGAGTACAGCACACTGCCATCCAATTGGTATAAGTCTATAGTGAATCCCATTCTGCCAACCCAAATCTTCAAAAAATGACGCGAGAGTGCCACTGAACTATAGAGGCATACGTTTATTAAGTATGGTTTATACATTATATTCATCCATCCTCAACAAAAGGCTAATTACATTTTTGGAGGACCAAAACATTCTGGTGGAAGAACAAAATAAGTCGTGAATCCAGGGCCTGGATTTACCAGAGCCCTCAATCTCACACAAATTATCAAGGAATCTACCAGGTTCCTACAACCCTAAATCCGTAACCATGGACACCCTCTTAGATATCATTTTGACAAACTTGCCCTCTAAATACACCACTGCTGTCTTCAACCAGGATCTCAGCGATCACTGCCTCATTGCCTGCGTCCGTAATGGGTCTGCTGTCACACGACCACCCCTCATCACTGTAAAACACTCCCTAAAACACTTCAGCAAACAGGCCTTTCTAATCGACCTGGCCCGGGTATCCTGGAAGGATATTGACCTCATCCCGTCAGTAGAGGATGCCTGGTTGCTCTTTAAAAGTGTGTTCTTCACCATCTTAAATAAGCATGCCCCATTCAAAAAATGTAGAACTAAGAATAGAAATTGCCCTTGGTTCACCCCAGACTTGACTGCCCTTGACCAGCACAAAAACATACTGTGGCATTTTGTATTAGCATCGGATATGCAACTTTTCAGGGAAGTCAGGAACCATTATACACAGGCAGTTAGGAAAGCTAAGGCTAGCTTTTTCAAACAGAAATTTGCATCCTGTAGCGCTAATTCCAAAATGTTTTAGGACATTGTAAAGTCCATGGAGAATAAGAGCACCTCCTCTCAGCTGCCCACTACACTGAGGCTAGGAAACACTGTCACCACCGATAAATCTATGATAATCGATAATGTCAATAAGCATTTTTCTACAGCTGGCTTTGCTTTCCACCTGGCTACCCCTACCCCGGTCAACAGCTCTGCACCCCCTGCAGCAACTTGCCCCCCATCCGCTTCTCCTTCACCCAAATCCAGATAGCTGATGTTCTGAAAGAGCTGCAAAATCTGGAACCCTACAAATCAGCTGAGCTGGACCCTCTCTTTCTAAAATGATCTGCTGAAATTGTTGCAACCTCTATTACTAGCCTGTTCAACCTCTCTTTCGTATCGTTTGAAAGCTGCCGTGGTTATCCTCCTCTTCAAAGGGGCAGACACTCTAGACCCAAACTGTTATAGACCTATATACATCCTGCCCTGCCTTTCTAAAATCTTCAAAAGTCAAGTTAACAAACAGATCACTGACCATTTTGAAATCCACCGTACCTTCTCCACTATGCAATCTGGTTTCCGAGCTGGTCATGGGTGCACCTCAGCCACGCTCAAGGTCCTAAACGATATCATCACCATCGATAAGAGACAGTACTGTGCGGCTGTCTTCATCGACCTGGCCAAGGCTTTCGACTCTGTCAATCACTGTATTCTTATCGGCAGACTCAACAGCCTTGGTTTCTGAAGTGACTGCTTCGCCTGCTGGTGATTCTCTGATCCACCGTTACGCAGACGACACCATTCTGTATACATCTGGCCCTTCTTTGGACACTGTGTTAACACACGTCCAAATGAGCTTCAATGCCACACAACTCTCCTTCCCTGGCCTCCAACTGCTTTTAAATGCTAGTAAAACAAAATGCATGCTCTTCAACCGATTGCTGGCCGCACCCGCCCGCCCGACTAGCATCACTACTACGGTTCTGACTTAGAATATGTGGACAACTAAAAACACCTAGATGTCTGGTTAGACTGTAAACTCTCCTTACAGACTCACATTAAGCATCTCCAATCCAAAATTAAATCTAGAATCGGCTTCCTATTTCACAACTAAGCCTCCTGTCAAACATACCCTCGTAAAACGGACTTCCTACCGATCCTTGCCTTCGGCGATGTCATTTACAAAATCTCCTCCAACACTCTATTCAGCAAATTGGATGTAGTCTATCACAGTGCCATCCGTTTTGTTACCAAAGCCACATATACTACCCACCCCTGCGACCCGTATGCTCTCGTTGGCTGGCCCTCGCTACATATTCGTCGCCAAACCCACTGGCTCCAGGTCATCTATAATTCTTTGCTAGGTAAATCCCCACCTTATCTCAGCTCACTGGTCACCATAGCAACACCCACCCGTAGCACGCGCTCCAGCAGGTATATTTCACTGGTCGTTCCTTCAAGTTCTCTGCTGCCAGTGACTGGAATAAATTGCAAAAATCACTGAAGCTGGAGTCTTATATGTTCCTCTCTAACTTTAAGCATCAGCTGTCCGACCACTGTACCTGTACACAGCCAATCTGTAAATAGCCCAACCAACTACCTCATCCCCAAATTGTTATTTATCTTCTTGTTCTTTTACAGAAACACAGATAATGACTTTTAGAAAACCAGCTACTGAGAGAAGTGTTTTTCAGTTTTGTTTTTGGTGAAAAGTTTACTAGCATTTATAAATATTTGGGTCTTTTTATTTTTATTGACGAACATATGAACATATTACCTTTCAGTACGCAACACCTGCCCTGGCCGACTCAGCAAGTAGAGCTCTTGGGGGCGTTATAGGAAAAATAAAAACATATATATAGGTTATGCTACGTATTCCAAACTGTTTCAGACATTCGTGTGACCTGCTCTGGACTATTCAGCAGGAGTGTAGGGTTCTAAGAGGTGTTTTAAAAAGGAACATTTTCATAACAGAACAGTACATTACTTTTTAGGTGTCCACAAGTTTGCACCTATACTTGCAATAACTGGGGATATGGGGTGGGAACAATGTGAGGTGAGATCGATGAAATATATCCATAGGGGGAGCCTGGGCAACTGAAATGTCAGAGATACAAACAAAAACCCAACAACAAACTTTATTCTAGAGCTGGCTGAATATGTTTTGACGTAGAACTATTTCAGGTTTTTGATGATGAATACTACCTCCAAACGAATGGAACATCGATGGGCTCCACATTCGCTCCGAGCTATGCGAACCTTCATGCGGGTCTTTTTGAAGAACGTTTTGTTAACAATGAAAAGTAAAATCCATGTTTGAATTAAGTCCTAAAGTGGTATCGATATATTGACTACATTTTTGAATATGGGGAGGAACGGGAGAAGAGCTGTCAGACCTTATGGCATTACTCAATGACATTGACCCCAATCTCAAATTCACTATTGAATGTGACACTAAATGTGTTCATTACCTCGACATGTGGATTGATAAATCAAATGGAACCCTGTTTACAACTCTGTATAGAAAAGAAACGGACAGAAAAACTATATTGCAGGGGAACAACTTACATCCTGAGCCATTAAAAAGGGGACTTCCAAGAAGCCAGTTTTTCAGACTGTGCCGTATATATGCCACTCCACAGAGGACTATCTAGAAAAAGCAGTGGAGATGCGCAATAGGTTTCTAAGAAAGCTTATTAAAGAGCAGTGATACTACCAAGAGCAGTGTGCGGGTTTCTTCTTTTTTCTCATTTCATGCAAATATTCTAAAATCTGCATGAAGAAAACATGCTCATTTTCCCACCAGTGGTGTGTTTCCACCAATCGGACGTGTTTCAGGTCAAATCAGTGTGTGATGCAATAGCGCACACAAAATGTATTTATTCGCTTAAGTTTTCATGTACCGAGTAAAACACGAAGGTCCACTATGTTTCCAGCGCGTTTTCATCTCTACTGATAGTTTTGTCACAAAAACACAAAAACTGCGATAAATGTAAAATGTGCCTACTCTGGTGTTGGTATGTAAGCTCTAGCCAACAGCCAGCAGATACAGAGGATACATTCCTCCTCATAGGCTAGTTAGTCTACATGATGAGATTATGTCAAGCATCGACCACCATGTGACTAGAATAGGACCCTCGAGAAATTGGAAAGCAGCATCAAGATCACCGTACACTTCCACCACCCTGTGAAGTTCATCGTAATAAATACACTGCATGGTTTCCTGAGTCGTAGTGGGAGGACCACACGCCGTATCATCGTGTGACTCCATGTTCACTTCGATTTGATGGTCATTGTATCAATATTTGCGCATAAAGGAGTTCCCACCGCCATTTCTTGCGTAAATTATCAGTCTGCATTTTGAAAAATGGACTGAAACTTCTTGTTTCCATCACAGTTGTCGTGATAAAAACTGTGGATGGAAATGTGGTTTTACACACACAAACATGCAGGGTGTGGATTTGTGTTTACCCGGAAGTAAACATTGCATCAGTATAAACATTCTCAAATATCAAGTTGAGTCTGATGACTATTCCAACCACACACCATGTCCGGACATTTCCATAGGATTTCAGGTGTAATAATGGACTGCAAACCTACTCTAACTTACTGAGGACGACATAATTAGTGTAGGAGAAATATTAACATGATTGTATGTCAATCTGACTCCATAATCATGTGTATCTAAATGCAGGAGGCCCTCTGACGGGTCTAGCCAGGCATTAAGCTGGGCATCACCCGCCTCAGAGACTATAATGAACACGTGTCTAGAGTGAACCGTTCTGCAATTCACAATGGCCTAGATACCAGGAGCTGATTCGAGCAATCAGAGTTCTAGAATTAAACTAATTGAGTCACTTCAAATTAGAGGTCTCAAGTTAGGAACCCAAGCAGACAACGTGACCATGTGTAGTGTAAATAACTTTACCATACAAAACGTACATCAGGGGCCTCCCGAGGGACGCATCGGTCTAAGGCACTGTATCGCAGTGCTAGAGGCGTCACTACAGAGCCGGGCTCGTTCCGGGTTTGTGTCACAACCGGCCGTGATCGGGAGTCCCATAGGGTGGTGCCCAATTGGCCCAGCATCATGAGGGTTTGGCCGGGGGGCTTTACTTGGCTCATTGCACTCTAGCGACTCCTTGTGGTTGGCTGGACGCCTGCAGGCTGACCTCGTCGTCGGATGAACAGTGTTTCCTCCAACACATTGGTGCGGCTGGCTTCCAGGTTAAGTGGGCGAGTGTTAAGAAGCGCGGTTTGGCGGGTCATGTTTCAGAGGACGCATGACTCGACCTTAGTCTCGCGAGCCCGTTGGGGAGTTGCAGCGAGGATTGAATCCTCACGCTGTGCTTTGGTGCTAGCAAGTCGCCGACTGCCTCATTCTCCTCTCACTACACAGGTGAGCTGAGAGTTGATTACAACAAACTGTCACAGTGTTTTGGATTCTCTGAGATTCTCACACCTTCCCATTCCACAGTGACACGATCAGTTAGAAGCCTTGACCCTGATGTGATCTCTGCCATCCACTAAGCACTCCCTCACCTTCAGGCCCTACTCCTCCACACATTCACTACTCTGACACACTGATCTAAAGGGGGTCACGCCTGGAGTCCCTGTCCGCCCTTTAATTCTGTCCCCCCGGGCCCCACTTCTAAGGTTATTTGGAGCCACATTGCTATATTATTATCTAAAAAAGAAAATAAAAGGTTTATTTGAGAGGCCTGGAAGGTAGAGCTGACCTTTCATCTGTCTGGGCTGCATCACAGTCACAGTGGCAGAAACAGTCAAGCCCACACACTGTGCTCATTAGAGACAGACTGACACACTCTGCCCCCAGAGAAGTAAATGCTGCTCTGGGAGAGAGTCCCTTCTATTTCAGTTTATCTCACTTTCAGTCATTTTCAGATGCCTGCTTTGTACTCAAGATCATTTTATTGTATGTTATTTCCAGGCTACCTACCATCAAATGCTTTCAACTGAGAAGAATAGCAGGAATTTGCAGGATTCAATTTGAATCTGTGTTTTCATGTGACCTCTGACCACAGGGAAGAGAGTCTTGTTGATCCCATGGGCTTTTGAGGGGGGCAGGAGGGCCGGAAGGGGCGGATCTTCAGAGTAGCTTGAACTGTCATGGGTGGTGTTAGGTTTGTGTGTGTGTGTGTGGTGGGGGAACAGAGGATTGTTGTGCGGCCCCCATGCTTGTTCTGGCTCTGGTGAACTCCTTTGATAACTTTCTGCTCCTCTGGGGCAACAGCACTTATTTTAATAAGTGTGCCAACGTTCATTACAGCCGTGTGTGTGTGTGTGTGTGTGTGTGTGTGTGTGTGTGTGTGTGTGTGTGTGTGTGTGTGTGTGTGTGTGTGTGTGTGTGTGTGTGTGTGTGTGTGTGTGTGTGTGTGTGTGTGTGTGTGTGTGTGTGTGCAAGACTATTTGTGCGTGTCTGTGTGTATATGAAGATTTTTGTGCATATGCATGTTTGTTTGTGTGTATGAGATTTTGTGTGTGTGTGTCCGCCCACACTGGATGCTACCTCAGAAGTAGCAGGCCAAGCCAGTCATGCTGGTTCAGAAGGGCTTTGAGCGAGTCCGTGAGATGCGTCACTCGATCCGCGGGGTGATGCAAATACGGAAATAACCCAGAAATACCAGGAGGAATGAGACGGGGAGAGCAGAGCGTCATGAAACAGACACACAGAAACACAACATACCAAAGCGCATCTGAGCATCCACCACAGAGTCACAACCAAACACTGGCCAGAAATCTGAGCTAACAAGAGAACAGTGAATGTGAGGAAGAGAGGGAAGAGAGTGTCCAGTGGGGAGGAGAGAGATGAAGAGAGGGAAGAGAGAGTCCAGTGGGGAGGAGAGAGATGAAGAGAGGGAAGAGAGTGTCCAGTGGGGAGGAGAGAGATGAAGAGAGGGAAGAGAGAGTCCAGTGGGGAGGAGAGAGATGAAGAGAGGGAAGAGAGAGTCCAGTGGGGAGGAGAGAGATGAAGAGAGGGAAGAGAGTGTCCAGTGGGGAGGAGAGAGAGGAAGAGAGGGAAGAGAGAGTGTCCAGTGGGGAGGAGAGAGATGAAGAGAGGGAAGAGAGTGTGTCCAGTGGGGAGGAGAGAGAGGAAGAGAGGAAAGAGAGTGTCCAGTGGGGAGGAGAGAGAGGAAGAGAGGGAAGAGAGAGTGCCCAGTGGGGAGGAGAGAGAGAAGAGAGGGAAGAGAGAGTGCCCAGTGGGGAGGAGAGAGAGAAGAGAGGGAAGAGAGAGTGCCCAGTGGGGAGGAGAGAGAAGAGAGTGTACCCAGTGGGGAGGAGAGAGAGAAGAGAGAGTGCCCAGTGGGGAGGAGAGAGGAAGAGAGGGAAGAGAGAGTGTCCAGTGGGGAGGAGAGAGGAAGAGAGGGAAGAGAGTGTGCCCAGTGGGGAGGAGAGAGAGGAAGAGAGGGAAGAGAGAGTGCCAAGTGGGGAGGAGAGAGAGAAGAGAGTGTACCCAGTGGGGAGGAGAGAGAGAAGAGAGAGTGCCCAGTGGGGAGGAGAGAGGAAGAGAGGGAAGAGAGAGTGCCCAGTGGGGAGGAGAGAGAGAAGAGAGTGTACCCAGTGGGGATGAGAGAGAGAAGAGAGAGTGCCCAGTGGGGAGGAGAGAGGAAGAGAGGGAAGAGAGAGTGCCCAGTGGGGAGGAGAGAGAGAAGAGAGGGAAGGGAGAGTGAGCAGTGGGGAGGAGAGAGAGGAAGAGAGGAAAGAGAGAGTGCCCAGTGGGGAGGAGAGAGATGAAGAGAGGGAAGGGAGAGTGCCCAGTGGGGAGGGGAGAGAGGAAGAGAGGAAGAGAGGGAAGAGAGAGAGGAAGAGAGGAAGAGGAGAGAGTGGGGAGAGAGGAAGAGAGGGAAGAGAGAGTGCCCAGTGGGGAGGAGAGAGATGAAGAGAGGGAAAAGAGAGTGCCCAGTGGGGAGGAGAGAGATGAAGAGAGGGAAATGAGAGTGCCCAGTGTGGAGGAGAGAGATGAAGAGAGGGAAAAGAGAGTGCCCAGTGGGGAGGAGAGAGAGGAAGAGAGGGAAGAGAGAGAGCAGTGGGGAGGAGAGAGAGAAGAGAGAGTGCCCAGTGGGGAAGAGAGAGATGAAGAGAGGGAAAAGAGAGTGCCCAGTGGGGAGGAGAGAGATGAAGAGAGAGAAGAGAGAGTGCCCAGTGGGGAGGAGAGAGATGAAGAGAGGGAAGAGAGTGCCCAGTGGGGAGGAGAGAGAGGAAGAGAGGGAAGAGAGTGTGCCCAGTGGGGAGGAGAGAGAGGAAGAGAGAGTGCCCCGTGGGGAGGGGAGAGGGAAGAGAGAGTGCCCAGTGGGGAGGAGAGAGATGAAGAGAGGGAAGAGAGAGTGCCCAGTGGGGAGGAGAGAAATGAAGAGAGGGAAGAGAGAGTGCCTAGTGGGGAGGAGAGAGAGGAAGAGAGGGAAGAGAGATTGCCCAGTGGGGAGGGGAGAGAGGAAGAGAGGGAAGAGAGAAAGCAGTGGGGAGGAGAGAGATGAAGAGAGGGAAGAGAGAGTACCCAGTGGGGAGGAGAGAGAGGAAGAGAGGGAAAAGAGAGTGCCCAGTGGGGAGGAGAGAGATGAAGAGAGGGAAGAGAGTGCCCAGTGGGGAGGAGAGAGAGGAAGAGAGGGAAGAGAGAGAGCAGTGGGGAGGAGAGAGAGAAGAGAGAGTGCCCAGTGGGGAGGAGAGAGATGAAGAGAGGGAAGAGAGAGTGCCCAGTGGGGAGGAGAGAGATGAAGAGAGGGAAGAGAGAGTGCCCAGTGGGGAGGAGAGAGAGGAAGAGAGGGAAGAGAGAGTGCCCAGTGGGGAGGAGAGTGAGGAAGAGAGGAAGAGAGAGTGCCCAGTGGGGAGGAGAGAGAGGAAGAGAGAGTGCCCAGTGGGGAGGGGAGAGGGAAGAGAGAGTGCCCAGTGGGGAGGAGAGAGAGAAGAAAGGGAAGAGAGAGTGCCCAGTGGGGAGGAGAGAGATGAAGAGAGAGTGCCCAGTGGGGAGGAGAGAGAGAAGAAAGGGAAGAGAGAGTGCCCAGTGGGGAGGAGAGAGAGAAGATAGAGTGCCCAGTGGGGAGGAGAGAGAGAAGAAAGGGAAGAGAGAGTGCCCAGTGGGGAGGGGAGAGGGAAGAGAGAGTGCCCAGTGGGGAGGAGAGAGAGAAGAGAGAGTGCCCAGTGGGGAGGGGAGAGGGAAGAGAGAGTGCCCAGTGGGGAGGACAGAGAGAAGAAAGGGAAGAGAGAGAGCCCAGTGGGGAGGAGAGAGATGAAGAGAGAGTGCCCAGTGGGGAGGGGAGAGGGAAGAGAGAGTGCCCAGTGGGGAGGACAGAGAGAAGAAAGGGAAGAGAGAGAGCAGTGGGGAGGAGAGAGAGAAGAGAGGGAAGAGAGAGAGCAGAGGGGAGGAGAGAGAGAAGAGAGAGTGCCCAGTGGGGAGGAGAGAGAGAAGAGAGGGAAGAGAGAGAGCAGAGGGGAGGAGAGAGAGAAGAGAGAGTGCCCAGTGGGGAGGAGAGGGAAGAGAGAGTGTCCAGTGGGGAGGAGAGAGAGGAAGAGAGGGAAGAGAGAGAGCAGTGGGGAGGAGAGAGAGGAAGAAAGGGAAGAGAGAGAGCAGTGGGGAGGAGAGAGAGAAGAGAGGGAAGAGAGAGAGCAGAGGAGAGAAGAGAGAGTGCCCAGTGGGGAGGAGAGAGATGAAGAGAGGGAAGAGAGAGTGTCCAGTGGGGAGGAGAGAGAGGAAGAGAGGGAAGAGAGAGAGCAGTGGGGAGGAGAGAGAGGAAGAGAGGAAGAGAGAGTGCCCAGTTGGGAGGAGAGAGATGAAGAGAGGGAAGAGAGAGTGCCCAGTGGGGAGGAGAGAGAGGAAGAGAGGGAAGAGAGAGCAGTGGGGAGGAGAGAGAGGAAGAGAGGAAGAGAGAGAGCAGTGGGGAGGAGAGAGAGAAGAGAGAGTGCCCAGTGGGGAGGAGAGAGAGGAAGAGAGGGAAGAGAGAGAGCAGTGGGGAGGAGAGAGAAGAAGAGAGGGAAGAGAGAGAGCAGTGGGGAGGAGAGAGAAGAGAGAGTGCCCAGTGGGGAGGAGAGAGAGGAAGAGAGGGAAGAGAGAGAGCAGTGGGGAGGAGAGAGAGAAGAGAGAGTGCCCAGTGGGGAGGAGAAAGAGGAAGAGAGGGAAGAGAGAGAGCAGTGGGGAGGAGAGAGAGGAAGAGAGGGAAGAGAGAGAGCAGAGGGGAGGAGAGAGAGAAGAGAGAGTGCCCAGTCGGGAGGAGAGAGATGAAGAGAGGGAAGAGAGAGTGTCCAGTGGGGAGGAGAGAGAGGAAGAGAGGGAAGAGAGAGAGCAGTGGGGAGGAGAGAGAGAGAAGAGAGGGAAGGGAGAGTGAGCAGTGGGGAGGAGAGAGAGGAAGAGAGGGAAGAGAGAGTGCCCAGTGGGGAGGAGAGAGATGAAGAGAGAGAAGAGAGAGTGCCCAGTGGGGAGGAGAGAGATGAAGAGAGGGAAGAGAGTGCCCAGTGGGGAGGAGAGAGAGGAAGAGAGGGAAGAGAGAGTGCCCAGTGGGGAGGAGAGAGAGGAAGAGAGAGTGCCCAGTGGGGAGGGGAGAGGGAAGAGAGAGTGCCCAGTGGGGAGGAGAGAGATGAAGAGAGGGAAGAGAGAGTGCCCAGTGGGGAGGAGAGAGATGAAGAGAGGGAAGAGAGAGTGCCCAGTGGGGAGGAGAGAGAGGAAGAGAGGGAAGAGAGATTGCCCAGTGGGGAGGGGAGAGAGGAAGAGAGGGAAGAGAGAAAGCAGTGGGGAGGAGAGAGATGAAGAGAGGGAAGAGAGAGTACCCAGTGGGGAGGAGAGAGAGGAAGAGAGGGAAAAGAGAGTGCCCAGTGGGGAGGAGAGAGATGAAGAGAGGGAAGAGAGTGCCCAGTGGGGAGGAGAGAGAGGAAGAGAGGGAAGAGAGAGAGCAGTGGGGAGGAGAGAGAGAAGAGAGAGTGCCCAGTGGGGAGGAGAGAGATGAAGAGAGGGAAGAGAGAGTGCCCAGTGGGGAGGAGAGAGATGAAGAGAGGGAAGAGAGAGTGCCCAGTGGGGAGGAGAGAGAGGAAGAGAGGGAAGAGAGAGTGCCCAGTGGGGAGGGAGAGAGAGAAGAGAGAGTGCCCAGTGGGGAGGGGAGGAAGAGAGAGTGCCCAGTGGGGAGGAGAGAGAGAGAAAGGGGAAGAGAGAGTGCCCAGTGGGGAGGAGAGAGATGAAGAGAGAGTGCCCAGTGGGGAGGAGAGAGAGAAGAAAGGGAAGAGAGAGTGCCCAGTGGGGAGGAGAGAGAGAAGATAGAGTGCCCAGTGGGGAGGAGAGAGAGAAGAAAGGGAAGAGAGAGTGCCCAGTGGGGAGGGGAGAGGGAAGAGAGAGTGCCCAGTGGGGAGGAGAGAGAGAAGAGAGAGTGCCCAGTGGGGAGGGGAGAGGGAAGAGAGAGTGCCCAGTGGGGAGGACAGAGAGAAGAAAGGGAAGAGAGAGAGCCCAGTGGGGAGGAGAGAGATGAAGAGAGAGTGCCCAGTGGGGAGGGGAGAGGGAAGAGAGAGTGCCCAGTGGGGAGGACAGAGAGAAGAAAGGGAAGAGCGAGAGCAGTGGGGAGGAGAGAGATGAAGAGAGGGAAGAGAGAGAGCAGAGGGAGGAGAGAAAGAAGAGAGAGTGCCCAGTCGGGAGGAGAGAGAGAAGAGAGGAAGAGAAAGAGCAGAGGGGAGGAGAGAGAGAAGAGAGAGTGCCCAGTGGGGAGGAAGGGAAGAGAGAGTGTCCAGTGGGGAGGAGAGAGAGGAAGAGAGGGAAGAGAGAGAGCAGTGGGGAGGAGAGAGAGGAAGAGAGGGAAGAGAGAGAGCAGTGGGGAGGAGAGAGAGAGAAGAGAGGGAAGAGAGAGAGCAGAGGGGAGGAGAGAGATGAAGAGAGGGAAGAGAGAGTGTCCAGTGGGGAGGAGAGAGAGGAAGAGAGGGAAGAGAGAGAGCAGTGGGGAGGAGAGAGAGGAAGAGAGGGAAGAGAGAGTGCCCAGTGGGGAGGAGAGAGATGAAGAGAGGGAAGAGAGAGTGCCCAGTGGGGAGGAGAGAGAGGAAGAGAGGGAAGAGAGAGTGCCCAGTGGGGAGGAGAGAGAGGAAGAGAGGGAAGAGAGAGAGCAGTGGGGAGGAGAGAGAGAAGAGAGAGTGCCCAGTGGGGAGGAGAGAGAGGAAGAGAGGGAAGAGAGAGAGCAGTGGGGAGGAGAGAGAGGGAAGAGAGGGAAGAGAGAGAGCAGTGGGGAGGAGAGAGAGAAGAGAGAGTGCCCAGTGGGGAGGAGAGAGAGGAAGAGAGGGAAGAGAGAGCAGTGGGGGGAGGAGAGAGAGAAGAGAGAGTGCCCAGTGGGGAGGAGAGAGAGGAAGAGAGGGAAGAGAGAGAGCAGAGGGGAGGAGAGAGAGAAGAGAGAGTGCCCAGTCGGGAGGAGAGAGATGAAGAGAGGGAAGAGAGAGTACCCAGTGGGGAGGAGAGAGAGGAAGAGAGGGAAGAGAGAGTGCCCAGTGGGGAGGAGAGAGAGAAGAGAGTGTACCCAGTGGGGAGGAGAGTGAGGAAGAGAGGGAAGAGAGTGCTCAGTGGGGAGGAGAGAGAGGAAGAGAGAGTGCCCAGTGGGGAGGAGAGAGAGGAAGAGAGGAAGAGAGAGTGCCCAGTGGGGAGGGGAGAGGGAAGAGAGAGTGCCCAGTGGGGAGGAGAGAGAGGAAGAGAGGGAAGAGAGAGTGCCCAGTGGGGAGGGGAGAGAGGAAGAGAGAGTGCCCAGTGGGGAGGGGAGAGGGAAGAGAGAGTGCCCAGTGGGGAGGAGAGAGAGAAGAGAGGGAAGAGAGTGCCCAGTGGGGAGGAGGGAGAGGGAAGAGAGAGTGCCCAGCGGGGAGGATTGAGAGAAGAGAGGGAAGAGAGAGTGCCCAGTGGGGAGGAGAGAGATGAAGAAGAGAGTGCCCAGGGGGAGGGAAGAGAGGGAAGAGAGAGTGCCCAGTGGGGAGGAGAGAGAGAAGAGAGGGAAGAGAGAGTGCCCAGTGGGGAGGGAGAGGAAGAGAGGGAAGAGAGAGAGCAGAGGGGAGAGGAGAGAGAGAAGAGAGAGTGCCCAGTGGGGAGGAGAGAGAGAAGAGAGGGAAGAGAGAGAGCAGGGAGGGAGAGAAGAGAGAGTGCCCAGTGGGGAGGAAGGGAAGAGAGAGTGTCCAGTGGGGAGGAGAGAGAGAAGAGAGGGAAGAGAGAGAGCAGTGGGGAGGAGAGAGAGGAAGAAGGGAAGAGAGAGCAGTGGGGAGGAGAGAGAGAAGAGAGGGAAGAGAGAGAGCAGAGGAGAGAAGAGAGAGTGCCCAGTGGGGAGGAGAGAGATGAAGAGAGGGAAGAGAGAGTGTCCAGTGGGGAGGAGAGAGCGGAAGAGAGGGACGAGAGAGAGCAGTGGGGAGGAGAGAGAGGAAGAGAGGGAAGAGAGAGTGCCCAGTGGGGAGGAGAGAGATGAAGAGAGGGAAGAGAGAGTGCCCAGTGGGGAGGAGAGAGAGGAAGAGAGGGAAGAGAGAGCAGTGGGGAGGAGAGAGAGGAAGAGAGGGAAGAGAGAGAGCAGTGGGGAGGAGAGAGAGAAGAGAGAGTGCCCAGTGGGGAGGAGAGAGAGGAAGAGAGGGAAGAGAGAGAGCAGTGGGGAGGAGAGAGAGGAAGAGAGGGAAGAGAGAGAGCAGTGGGGAGGAGAGAGAGAAGAGAGAGTGCCCAGTGGGGAGGAGAGAGAGGAAGAGAGGGAAGAGAGAGAGCAGTGGGGAGGAGAGGAGAAGAGAGGAAGAGAGAGTGCCCAGAGGGGGAGGAGAGAGAGGAAGAGAGGGAAGAGAGAGAGCAGAGGGGAGGAGAGAGAGAAGAGAGAGTGCCCAGTCGGGAGGAGAGAGATGAAGAGAGGGAAGAGAGAGTGCCCAGTGGGGAGGAGAGAGAGGAAGAGAGGGAAGAGAGAGAGCAGTGGGGAGGAGAGAGAGGAAGAGAGGGAAGAGAGAGAGCAGTGGGGAGGAGAGAGAGAAGAGAGAGTGCCCAGTGGGGAGGAGAGAGAGGAAGAGAGGGAAGAGAGAGAGCAGAGGGGAGGAGAGAGAGAAGAGAGAGTGCCCAGTCGGGAGGAGAGAGATGAAGAGAGGGAAGAGAGAGTACCCAGTGGGGAGGAGAGAGAGGAAGAGAGGGAAGAGAGAGTGCCCAGTGGGGAGGAGAGAGAGAAGAGAGGTAGAAGAGAGTGCCCAGTGGGGAGGAGAGAGAGGAAGAGAGGGAAGAGAGAGTGCCCAGTGGGGAGGAGAGAGATGAAGAGAGGGAAGAGAGAGTGTCCAGTGGGGAGGAGAGAGAGGAAGAGAGGGAAGAGAGAGAGCAGTGGGGAGGAGAGAGGGGAAGAGAGGGAAGAGAGAGAGGAGTGGGGAGGAGAGAGAGAAGAGAGAGTGCCCAGTGGGGAGGAGAGAGAGGAAGAGAGGGTGCCCAGTGGGGAGGAGAGAGAGAAGAAAGGGAAGAGAGAGTCCCCAGTGGGGAGGAGAGAGATGAAGAGAGGGAAGAGAGAGTGCCCAGTGGGGAGGAGAGATTATGAGAGGGAAGAGAGAGTGTCCAGTGGGGAGGAGAGAGAGGAAGAGAGGGAAGAGAGATGCAGTGGGGAGGAGAGAGAGGAAGAGAGGAAGAGAGAGCCCAGTGGGGAGGAGAGAGGAAGAAATGGAAGAGAGAGTGCCCAGTGGGGAGGAGAGAGAGAAGAGAGGAAAGAGAAGCCCAGTGGGGGGGAGGGAGAGAGAGGAGAGGGAAGAGAGAGTGCCCAGTGGGGAGGAGAGAGATGAAGAGAGGGAAAGAGAGTGCCCAGTGGGGAGGAGAGAGGAAGAGAGGGAAGAGAGAGCCCAGTGGGGAGGAGAGAGAGGAAGAGAGGAAGAGAGAGAGCCCAGTGAGGAAGTTGAGGGAGTGGGGGAGAGAGATGAAGAGAGGGAAGAGAGAGTGCCCAGTGGGGAGGAGAGAGAGGAAGAGAGGGAAGAGAGAGCCCAGTGGGGAGGAGAGAGAGGAAGAGAGGGAAGAGAGAGAGCCCAGTGGGGAGGAGAGAGAGAGGAAGAGAGAGTGCCCAGTGGGGAGGAGAGAGAGAGGAAGAGAGGGAAGAGAGTGCCCAGTGGGGAGGAGAGAGGAAGAGAGGGAAGAGAGAGTGCCCAGTGGGGAGGAGAGAGAGAAGAGAGAGTGCCCAGTGGGGAGGAGAGAGAGGAAGAGAGGGAAGAGAGAGCCCAGTGGGGAGGAGAGAGAGGAAGAGAGAGTGCCCAGTGGGGAGGAGAGAGAGGAAGAGAGGGAAGAGAGAGAGCAGAGGGGAGGAGAGAGAGAAGAGAGAGTGCCCAGTGGGGAGGAGAGAGATGAAGAGAGGGAAGAGAGAGTGCCCAGTGGGGAGGAGAGAGAGGAAGAGAGGGAAGAGAGAGTGCAGTGGGGAGGAGAGAGAGGAAGAGAGGGAAGAGAGAGTCCAGTGGGGAGGAGAGAGAGGAAGAGAGGGAAGAGAGAGAGCAGAGGGGAGGAGAGAGAGAAGAGAGAGTGCCCAGTCGGGAGGAGAGAGATGAAGAGAGGGAAGAGAGAGTACCCAGTGGGGAGGAGAGAGAGGAAGAGAGGGAAGAGAGAGTGCCCAGTGGGGAGGAGAGAGAGAAGAGAGGGAAGAGAGAGTGCCCAGTGGGGAGGAGAGAGAGGAAGAGAGGGAAGAGAGAGTGCCCAGTGGGGAGGAGAGAGAGGAAGAGAGGGAAGAGAGAGTGTCCAGTGGGGAGGAGAGAGAGGAAGAGAGGGAAGAGAGAGAGCAGTGGGGAGGAGAGAGAGAAGAGAGAGTGCCCAGTGGGGAGGAGAGAGATGAAGAGAGAGTGCCCAGTGGGGAGGAGAGAGAGAAGAAAGGGAAGAGAGAGTCCCCAGTGGGGAGGAGAGAGATGAAGAGAGGGAAGAGAGAGTGCCCAGTGGGGGGGAGGAGATTATGAAGAGAGAAGAGAGAGTGCCCAGTGGGGAGGAGAGAGATGAGAGGGAAGAGAGTGCCCAGTGGGGAGGAGAGAGGGAAGAGAAGAGAGAGAGCCCAGTGGGGAGGAGGAGAGAGAGGGAAGAGAGAGTGCCCAGTGGGGAGGGGAGAAAGGAAGAGAGGGAAGAGAGAGTGCCCAGTGGGGAGGAGAGAGAGGAAGAGAGGAAGAGAGAGTGCCCAGTGGGGGGAGGAGGAGAGAGGAAGAGAGGGAAGAGAGAGTGCCCAGTGGGGAGGAGAGAGAGGATGAGAGGGAAGAGAGAAAGCAGTGGGGGGGAGGAGAGAGAGGGAAGAGAGAGTGCCCAGTGGGGGGAGGAGAGGGAAGAGAGAGTGTCCAGTGGGGAGGAGAGAGAGGAAGAGAGGGAAGAGAGAGAGCCCAGTGGGGAGGAGAGAGAGAAGAAGAAGAGAGGAAGTGGGGGGAGAGAGGAAGAGAGAGTGCCCAGTGGGGAGGAGAGAGAGGAAGAGAGGGAAGAGAGAGTGCCCAGTGGGAGGGAGAGAAGAGAGGGAAGAGAGAGTGCCCAGTGGGGAGGAGAGGAAGAGAGAGTGCCCAGTGGGGAGGAGAGAGAGGAAGAGAGGAAGAGAGAGAGCCCAGTGGGGAGGAGAGAGAGGAAGAGAGGGAAGAGAGAGTGCCCAGTGGGGGGAGGAGAGAGGAAGAGAGGGAAGAGAGAGTGCCCAGTGGGGGAGGAGAGAGAGGAAGAGAGGGAAGAGAGAGTGCCCAAGGGGGAGGAGAGAGAGGAAGAGAGGGAAGAGAGAGTGCCCAGTGGGGAGGAGAGAGATGAAGAGAGGGAAGAGAGAGCCCAGTGGGGAGGAGAGAGAGGAAGAGAGGGAAAAGAGAGTGCCCAGTGGGGAGGAGAGAGAGGAAGAGAGGGAAGAGAGAGAGCAGAGGGGAGGAAGAGAGGGAAGAGAGAGTGCCCAGTGGGGAGGAGAGAGATGAAGAGAGGGAAGAGAGAGTGCCCAGTGGGGAGGAGAGAGAGGAAGAGAGGGAAGAGAGAGTGCCCAGTGGGGAGGAGAGAGAGGAAGAGAGGGAAGAGAGAGTGCCCAGTGGGGAGGAGAGAGAGGAAGAGAGGGAAGAGAGAGTGCCCAGTGGGGAGGAGAGAGAGGAAGAGAGAGTGCCCAGTGGGGAGGGGAGAGGGAAGAGAGAGTGCCCAGTGGGGAGGAGAGAGAGGAGGAGAGGGAAGAGAGAGTGCCCAGTGGGGGAGGAGAGAGGAAGAGAGAGTGCCCAGTGGGGAGGAGAGAGAGGAAGAGAGGGAAGAGAGAGTGCCCAGTGGGGAGGAGAGGAGGAAGAGAGGGAAGAGAGAGTGCCCAGTGGGGAGGAGAGAGATGAAGAGAGGGAAGAGAGAGTGCCCAGTGGGGAGGAGAGAGAGGAAGAGAGGGAAGAGAGAGTGCCCAGTGGGGAGGAGAGAGAGGAAGAGAGGGAAGAGAGAGTGCCCAGTGGGGAGGAGAGAGAGGAAGAGAGGGAAGAGAGAGAGCAGTGGGGAGGAGAGAGAGGAAGAGAGGGAAGAGAGAGTGCCCAGTGGGGAGGAGAGAGATGAAGAGAGGGAAGAGAGAGTGCCCAGTGGGGAGGAGAGAGAGGAAGAGAGGGAAGAGAGAGCACCCAGTGGGGAGGAGAGAGAGGAAGAGAGGGAAGAGAGAGAGCCCAGTGGGGAGGAGAGAGAAGAGAGGGAAGAGAGTGCCCAGTGGGGAGGAGAGAGAGGAAGAGAGGGAAGAGAGAGCCCAGTGGGGAGGGAGAGAGAAGAGGAAGAGAGGGAAGAGTGCCCAGTGGGGGGAGAGAGAGGAAGAGAGGGAAGAGAGAGTGCCCAGTGGGGAGGAGAGAGAGAAGAGAGTGTACCCAGTGGGGAGGAGAGTGAGGAAGAGAGGGAAGAGAGAGTGCTCAGTGGGGAGGAGAGTGAGGAAGAGAGGGAAGAGAGAGTGCCCAGTGGGGAGGAGAGAGAGAAGAGAGGGTACCCAGTGGGGAGGAGAGTGAGGAAGAGAGGGAAGAGAGAGTGCCCAGTGGGGAGGAGAGTGAGGAAGAGAGGGAAGAGAGAGCACCCAGTGGGGAGGAGAGAGAGAAGAGAGGGAAGAGAGAGCACCCAGTGGGGGGGAGAGAAAGGAAGAGAGGGAAGAGAGAGCACCCAGTGGGGAGGAGAGAAAGGAAGATAGGGAAGAGAGAGTGCCCAGTGGGGAGGAGAGTGAGGAAGAGAGGGAAGAGAGAGTGCCCAGTGGGGAGGAGAGAAAGGAAGAGAGGGAAGAGAGAGTGCCCAGTGGGGAGGAGAGAGAGAAGAAGAGAGGTGGGGAGAGTGCCCAGTGGGGAGGAGAGAGAGGAAGAGAGGAAGAGAGAGTGCCCAGTGGGGAGGGAGAGAGAGAAGAGAGGGAAGAGAGAGTGCCCAGTGGGGAGGAGAGAGAGGAAGAGAGGGAGAGAGAGAGCACCCAGTGGGGAGGAGAAGAAGGAAGAGAGAGTGCCCAGTGGGGAGGAGAGAGATGAAGAGAGAGTGCCCAGTGGGGAGGAGAGAGAGGAAGAAAGGGAAGAGAGAGTCCCCAGTGGGGAGGAGAGAGAGGAAGAGAGGGAAGAGAGAGTGCCCAGTGGGGAGGAGAGAGAAGAGAGGGAAGAGAGAGTGCCCAGTGGGGAGAGAGAGGAAGAAGGGAGAGAGTGCCCAGTGGGGAGGAGAGAGGAAGAGAGGGAAGAGAGAGTGCCCAGTGGGGAGGAGAGAAGAGAGGGAAGAGAGAGTGCCCAGTGGGGAGGGAGAGAGGAAGAGAGGGAAGAGAGAGTGCCCAGTGGGGAGGAGAGAGAGGAAGAGAGGGAAGAGAGAGTGCCCAGTGGGGAGGAGAGAGAGGAAGAGAGGGAAGAGAGAGTGCCCAGTGGGGAGGAGAGAGAGGAAGAGAGGGAAGAGAGAGTGCCCAGTGGGGAGGAGAGAGAGAAGAGAGAGTGCCCAGTGGGGAGGAGAGTGAGGAAGAGAGGGAAGAGAGAGTGCCCAGTGGGGAGGAGAGAGAGGAAGAGAGGGAAGAGAGAGCACCCAGTGGGGAGGAGAGAGAGGAAGAGAGGGAAGAGAGAGTGCCCAGTGGGGAGGAGAGAGAGAAGAGAGAGTGCCCAGTGGGGAGGAGAGAGATGAAGAGAGGGAAGAGAGAGTGCCCAGTGGGGGAGAGAGAGAAGAGGGAAGAGAGCCCAGTGCCCAGTGGGGAGGAGAGAGAGAAGAGAGAGTGCCCAGTGGGGAGGAGAGAGAGGAAGAGAGGGAAGAGAGAGCACCCAGTGGGGGGAGGAGAGAGAGGAAGAGAGGGAAGAGAGAGTGCCCAGTGGGGAGGAGAGAGAGGAAGAGAGGAAGAGAGAGCCCAGTGGGGAGGAGAGAGAGGAAGAGAGGGAAGAGAGAGTGCCCAGTGGGGAGGAGAGAGAGGAAGAGAGGGAAGAGAGAGTGCCCAGTGGGGAGGAGAGAGAGAAGAGAGAGTGCCCAGTGGGGAGGAGAGTGAGGAAGAGAGGGAAGAGAGAGTGCCCAGTGGGGAGGAGAGAGAGGAAGAGAGGGAAGAGAGAGTGCCCAGTGGGGAGGAGAGAGGAGAAGAAGAGAGTGCCCAGTGGGGAGGAGAGAGGAAGAGAGGGAAGAGAGAGTGCCCAGTGGGGAGGAGAGAGAGAAGAGAGGAAGAGAGAGTGCCCAGTGGGGGGAGAGAGAGGAAGAGAGGGAAGAGAGAGTGCCCAGTGGGGAGGAGAGAAAGGAAGAGAGGAAGAGAGAGTGCCCAGTGGGGAGGAGAGAGAGGAAGAGAGAGGAGTGGGGGGAGGAGGAAGAGAGGAGAGAGAGTGCCCAGTGGGGAGGAGAGAGAGAAGAGAGGGAAGAGAGAGTGCCCAGTGGGGAGGAGAGAGAGGAAGAGAGGGAAGAGAGAGTGCCCAGTGGGGAGGAGAGAGAGGAAGAGAGGGAAGAGAGAGAGTGCCCAGTGGGGAGGAGAGAGAGGAAGAGAGGGAAGAGAGAGCCCAGTGGGGAGGAGAGAAAGGAAGAGAGGGAAGAGAGAGTGCCCAGTGGGGAGGAGAGGGGGAAGAGAGGGAAGAGAGAGTGCCCAGTGGGGAGGAGAGAGAGGAAGAGAGGGAAGAGAGAGTGCCCAGTGGGGAGGAGAGTGAGGAAGAGAGGGAAGAGAGAGTGCCCAGTGGGGAGGAGAGAGAGGAAGAGAGGGAAGAGAGAGTGCCCAGTGGGGAGGAGAGAGGAAGAGAGGAAGAGAGTGCCCAGTGGGGAGGAGAGAGAGGAAGAGAGGGAAGAGAGAGTGCCCAGTGGGGAGGAGAGAGAGGAAGAGAGGAAGAGAGAGTGCCCAGTGGGGAGGAGAGTGAGGAAGAGAGGGAAGAGAGACCCAGTGGGGAGGAGAGAGAGGAAGAGAGGGAAGAGAGAGTGCCCAGTGGGGAGGAGAGAGAGGAAAGAGAGTGCCCAGTGGGGAGAGAGTGCCCAGTGGGGAGGAGAGAGAGGAAGAGAGGGAAGAGAGAGTGCCCAGTGGGGGGAGAGAGAAGAAGGGAAGAGAGAGGCCCAGTGGGGAGGAGAGAGAGAAGAAAGGGAAGAGAGAGTGCCCAGTGGGGAGGAGAGGAAGAGAGGAAGAGAGAGTGCCCAGTGGGGGAGGGGAGAGGGAAGAGAGAGTGCCCAGTGAGAGAAGAGAAGAGAGAGTGCCCAGTGGGGAGAGAGGAAGAAGGGAAGAGAGTGCCCAGTGGGGAGGAGAGAAGAGAGAGTGCCCAGTGGGGAGGAGAGAGGAAGAGAGGGAAGAGAGAGTGCCCAGTGGGGAGGAGAGAGAGGAAGAGAGGAAGAGAGAGTGCCCAGTGGGGAGGAGAGAGGAAGAGAGGGGAAGAGAGTGCCCAGTGGGGAGGAGAGAGAGGAAGAGAGAGTGCCCAGTGGGGAGGAGAGAGGGAAGAGAGAGTGCCCAGTGGGGAGGAGAGAGGAAGAGAGGGAAGAGAGAGTGCCCAGTGGGGAGGAGAGAGAGGAAGAGAGGGAAGAGAGAGTGCCCAGTGGGGAGGAGAGAGAGGAAGAGAGGGAAGAGAGAGTGCCCAGTGGGGAGGAGAGAAAGGAAGAGAGGGAAGAGAGAGTGCCCAGTGGGGAGGGGAGAGAGAAGAGAGAGTGCCCAGTGGGGAGGAGAGTGAGGAAGAGAGGGAAGAGAGAGTGCCCAGTGGGGAGGAGAGAGAGGAAGAGAGAGTGCCCAGTGGGGAGGGGAGAGGGAAGAGAGAGTGCCCAGTGGGGAGGAGAGAGGAAGAGAGGAAGAGAGAGTGCCCAGTGGGGAGGAGAGAGAGGAAGAGAGGGAAGAGAGAGTGCCCAGTGGGGAGGAGAGGAGGAAGAGAGGGAAGAGAGAGTGCCCAGTGGGGAGGAGAGAGGAAGAGAGGGAAGAGAGAGTGCCCAGTGGGGAGGAGAGGGGAAGAGAGAGTGCCCAGTGGGGAGGGGAGAGGGAAGAGAGAGTGCCCAGTGGGGAGGGAGAGAGAAGAGAGGGAAGAGAGAGTGCCCAGTGGGGAGGAGAGAGAGAAGAGAGGGAAGAGAGAGTGCCCAGTGGGGGGAGAGAGGAAGAGAGGAAGAGAGAGCCCAGTGGGGAGGAGAGAAGAGGAAGAGAGGGAAGAGAGAGACCCAGTGGGGAGGAGAGTGAGGAAGAGAGGGAAGAGAGAGTGCCCAGTGGGGAGAGAGAGAGAAGAAGAAGAGAGTGCCCAGTGGGGGGGAGAGAGAGGAAGAGAGGGAAGAGAGTGCCCAGTGGGGAGGAGAGAGAAAGGAAGAGAGGGAAGAGAGAGTGCCCAGTGGGGAGGAGAGAGAGGAAGAGAGGGAAGAGAGAGCCCAGTGGGGAGGAGAGAGAGGAAGAGAGGGAAGAGAGAGTACCCAGTGGGGGGGAGAGAAAGGAAGAGAGGGAAGAGAGAGCACCCAGTGGGGAGAGAGAGAAGAGGAAGAGAGGGGAAGAGAGAGTGCCCAGTGGGGAGGAGAGAGAGGAAGAGAGGGAAGAGAGAGTGCCCAGTGGGGAGGAGAGAAAGGAAGAGAGGGAAGAGAGAGTGCCCAGTGGGGAGGGGAGAGAGAAGAGAGAGTGCCCAGTGGGGAGGAGAGAGGAAGAGAGGAAGAGAGAGCCCAGTGGGGAGGAGAAAGGAAGAGAGGGAAGAGAGAGTGCCCAGTGGGGAGGGAGAGAGGAAGAGAGGGAAGAGAGAGTGCCCAGTGGGGAGGAGAGAAGAGGAAGAGAGGGAAGAGAGAGCACCCAGTGGGGAGGAGAGAGAGGAAGAGAGGGAAGAGAGAGTGCCCAGTGGGGAGGGAGAGAGAAGAGAGGGAAGAGAGAGTGCCCAGTGGGGAGGAGAGAGAGGAAGAGAGGGAAGAGAGTGCCCAGTGGGGAGGAGAGAGAGGAAGAGAGGGAAGAGAGAGCCCAGTGGGGAGGAGAGAGAGAAAGAGGGAAGAGAGTGCCCAGTGGGGAGGAGAGAGAGGAAGAGAGGGAAGAGAGAGTGCCCAGTGGGGAGAGAGAGGAGAAGAGAGGGAAGAGAGAGTGCCCAGTGGGGAGGAGAGAGAGGAAGAGAGGGAAGAGAGAGCACCCAGTGGGGAGGAGAGAGAGGAAGAGAGGGAAGAGAGAGTGCCCAGTGGGGAGGAGAGAGAGAAGAGAGGTAGTGCCCAGTGGGGAGGAGAGAGAGGAAGAGAGGGAAGAGAGAGTGCCCAGTGGGGAGGAGAGAGAGGAAGAGAGGGAAGAGAGAGTGCCCAGTGGGGAGGAGAGAGAGGAAGAGAGGGAAGAGAGAGTGCCCAGTGGGGAGGAGAGAGAGGAAGAGAGGGAAGAGAGAGTGCCCAGTGGGGGGAGGAGAGAGGAGAGAGGAAGAGAGAGTGCCCAGGGGGGAGGAGAGAGGAAGAGAGGGAAGAGAGAGTGCCCAGTGGGGAGGAGAGAGAGGAAGAGAGGGAAGAGAGAGTGCCCAGTGGGGAGGAGAGAGAGGAAGAGAGGGAAGAGAGAGTGCCCAGTGGGGAGGAGAGAAAGGAAGAGAGGGAAGAGAGAGTGCCCAGTGGGGAGGAGAGTGGGAGGAAGAGAGGGAAGAGAGAGTGCCCAGTGGGGAGGAGAGAGGAAGAGAGGGAAGAGAGAGTGCCCAGTGGGGAGGAGAGAGAGGAAGAGAGGGAAGAGAGAGTGCCCAGGGGGAGGAGAGAAAGGAAGAGGGAAGAGAGAGACCCAGTGGGGAGAGAGTGAGAGGAAGAGAGGGAAGAGAGTGCACCCAGTGGGGAGGAGAGGAGGAAGAGAGGGAAGAGAGAGCACCCAGTGGGGAGGAGAGAGAGGAAGAGAGGGAAGAGAGAGTGCCCAGTGGGGAGGAGAGAGAGAAGAGAGAGTGCCCAGTGGCGAGGGAGAGAGGAAGAGAGGAAGAGAGAGTGCCCAGTGGGGAGGGAGAGAAGAGAAGAGAGAGTGCCCAGTGGGGGGAGAGAGAAGAGAGGGAAGAGAGAGTGCCCAGTGGGGAGGAGAGAGAAAGGAGAGAGGGAAGAGAGAGTGCCCAGTGGGGAGGAGAGTGAGGAAGAGAGGGAAGAGAGAGTGCCCAGTGGGGAGGAGAGAGGAAGAGAGGGAAGAGAGAGTGCCCAGTGGGGGGAGGAGAGGAGAAGAGAGAGTGCCCAGTGGGGAGGAGAGTGAGGAAGAGAGAGGAAGAGAGAGTGCCCAGTGGGGAGGAGAGAGAGAAGAGAGAGTGCTCAGTGGGGAGGGGAGAGGGAAGAGAGAGTGCCCAGTGGGGAGGAGAGAGAGAAGAGAGGGAAGAGAGAGTGCCCAGTGGGGAGGAGAGTGAGGAAGAGAGGGAAGAGAGAGCACCCAGTGGGGAGGAGAGAAAGGAAGAGAGGGAAGAGAGAGCACCCAGTGGGGAGGAGAGTGGGGAAGAGAGGGAAGAGAGAGTGCCCAGTGGGGAGGAGAGAAAGGAAGAGAGGGAAGAGAGAGCACCCAGTGGGGAGGAGAGAGAGGAAGAGAGGGAAGAGAGAGTGCCCAGTGGGGAGGAGAGAAAGGAAGAGAGGGAAGAGAGAGCACCCAGTGGGGAGGAGAGAAAGGAAGAGAGGGAAGAGAGAGCACCCAGTGGGGAGGAGAGAAAGGAAGAGAGGGAAGAGAGAGTGCCCAGTGGGGAGGAGAGAAAGGAAGAGAGGGAAGAGAGAGCACCCAGTGGGGAGGAGAGAAAGGAAGAGAGGGAAGAGAGAGCACCCAGTGGGGAGGAGAGTGAGGAAGAGAGGGAAGAGAGAGTGCCCAGTGGGGAGGAGAGAGAGGAAGAGAGGGAAGAGAGAGTGCCCAGTGGGGAGGAGAGAAAGGAAGAGAGGGAAGAGAGAGCACCCAGTGGGGAGGAGAGTAAGGAAGAGAGGGAAGAGAGAGTGCCCAGTGGGGAGGAGAGAAAGGAAGAGAGGGAAGAGAGAGTGCCCAGTGGGGGGAGGAAAGGAAGAGAGGGAAGAGAGAGTGCCCAGTGGGGAGGAGAGAGAGGAAGAGAGGGAAAGAGAGTGCCCAGTGGGGAGGAGAGAAAGGAAGAGAGGGAAGAGAGAGTGCCCAGTGGGGAGGGAGAGAAAGGAAGAGAGGGAAGAGAGAGTGCCCAGTGGGGAGGAGGGAGAGAGGAGAAGAGAGAGTGCCCAGTGGGGAGGAGAGAGAGGAAGAGAGGGAAGAGAGAGTGCCCAGTGAGGGGAGGGAAGAGAGAGTGCCCAGTGGGGAGAGGAAGAGAGAGTGCCCAGTGGGGAGGGGAGAGGGAAGAGAGAGTGCCCAGTGGGGAGGAGAGAGAGAAGAGAGAGTGCCCAGTGGGGAGGAGAGAGAGAGGAGAGGGAAGAGAGAGTGCCCAGTGGGGAGGAGAGAGGAAGAGAGAGTGCCCAGTGGGGAGGAGAGAGAGAAGAGAGGGAAGAGAGAGTGCCCAGTGGGGAGGAGAGTGAGGAAGAGAGGGAAGAGAGAGTGCCCAGTGGGGAGGAGAGTGAGGAAGAGAGGGAAGAGAGAGTGCCCAGTGGGGAGGAGAGAGAGAAGAGAGAGTGCCCAGTGGGGAGGGGAGAGGGAAGAGAGAGTGCCCAGTGGGGAGGAGAGAGAGGAAGAGAGAGTGCCCAGTGGGGAGGGGAGAGGGAAGAGAGAGTGCCCAGTGGGGAGGAGAGAGAGAAGAGAAGGGAAGAGAGAGTGCCCAGTGGGGAGGAGAGAGGAAGAGAGGGAAGAGAGAGTGCCCAGTGGGGGGGAGAGAGAGAAAGGAAGCCCAGTGGGGAGGAGAGAGGAAGAGAGAGAGAGCCCAGTGGGGAGGAGAGAAATGGAAGAGAGGGAAGAGAGAGTGCCCAGTGGGGAGGAGAGAAAGGAAGAGAGGGAAGAGAGAGCACCCAGTGGGGAGGAGAGAAAGGAAGAGAGGGAAGAGAGAGTGCCCAGTGGGGAGGAGAGTGAGGAAGAGAGGGAAGAGAGAGTGCCCAGTGGGTAGGAGAGAAAGGAAGAGAGGGAAGAGAGAGTGCCCAGTGGGGAGAGAGGAGAAGGGAAGAGAGAGCCCAGTGGGGAGGAGAGAAAGGAAGAGAGGGAAGAGAGCACCCAGTGGGGAGGAGAGTGGGGAGGAAGAGAGGGAAGAGAGAGTGCCCAGTGGGGAGGAGAGAAAGGAAGAGAGGGAAGAGAGAGCACCCAGTGGGGAGGAGAGTGAGGAAGAGAGGGAAGAGAGAGTGCCCAGTGGGGAGGAGAGAAAGGAAGAGAGGGAAGAGAGAGTGCCCAGTGGGGAGGAGAGAAAGGAAGAGAGGGAAGAGAGAGCACCCAGTGGGGAGGAGAGAAAGGAAGAGAGGGAAGAGAGAGTGCCCAGTGGGGAGGAGAGAAAGGAAGAGAGGGAAGAGAGAGCACCCAGTGGGGAGGAGAGAAAGGAAGAGAGGGAAGAGAGAGCACCCAGTGGGGAGGAGAGTGAGGAAGAGAGGGAAGAGAGAGCACCCAGTGGGGAGGAGAGTAAGGAAGAGAGGGAAGAGAGAGTGCCCAGTGGGGAGGAGAGAAAGGAAGAGAGGGAAGAGAGAGTGCCCAGTGGGGAGGAGAGAAAGGAAGAGAGGGAAGAGAGAGCACCCAGTGGGGAGGAGAGTGAGGAAGAGAGGGAAGAGAGAGTGCCCAGTGGGGAGGGGAGAGAGAAGAGAGAGTGCCCAGTGGGGAGGAGAGTGAGGAAGAGAGGGAAGAGAGAGTGCCCAGTGAGGAGGAGAGAAAGGAAGAGAGGGAAGAGAGAGCGCCCAGTGGGGAGGAGAGAAAGGAAGAGAGTGCCAGTGATGAAGGAAGAGGCTTTATTCAAGCGTCAATTCATCAATAACAATTAAGCATCAATCAAACACCATCAATAAAAATATAAATCAATGCAGCAAATGTAACATTCTATTAGTTGAACACTCCCACATGTCCCCTCAGTCACTAACAGTACACTGACCCTAAAAGCACAGACCCCGAGACAGAGAGATGATGTGTTATCTCAATCATTCATAAGGAATTATTCTGATGTCAGATGTGCCTAAGAGTGATGATCCTGCAACATTGCACCGTTATCAGACACAGCTTAATGTCCTTACAGATGCCCTGTTAAACATACTGGATACAGTGACGAGCCAGTAGTGTGAGAAAGATGCACTCCTACTCTACAGGCAATGAGCCTGAGCATAATGATGGCACATTCCTTAACATTCCTTTTCTTTCAAAAGAAAAAAATATATATCCCGTGCTCGCTCGTAGATTAAAGGTAGGCATAGCCCCTGGATAAAACCACAACCCTGCTTCAAAGGGTTCCTCGTTCATGTTCAGAGGAAAAACATACAGTACGACAGGCTGCTTGGGGAACAATTTAAACAGAGATTAAAGAAGACAGACAGATGGATGGAGAGAGAGAGTACTCTATAGGTAGACTGGCTCTTAGTTGTACTCTGATCCCATGGCAGACATAAATAATAAAGGTCTTTGATGACAGGGGAATCTCGCATCCTTCCAACGCGACACAGAACATCAGGAGGAGAACAGAGAGATACTCTACCGCTCTTTCAACCTACTTTTAACCTGTTTCAACCCTGTACAAATACAATGTAACATGATGCTGCTGACTACATTCACAAGCACAGTCAGATCAGGCTAGTGTTCTACAATCACTTGTATGAATTATATATATTTGCTGCTGTACAGGGCATAGGACCTCCTTCCTATGAAATATTAAAGGGGGGTAATTTGGGTGTGCTTTTGGCATTACTCACAATCAGACTTTTGGCAGTTACCTCTGTCACTGCTCTCCTGTGTCTATTTTCTAGTTGTGAGTGTGTGTGTGTGTGTGTGTGTGTGTGTGTGTGTGTGTGTGTGTGTGTGTGTGTGTGTGTGTGTGTGTGTGTGTGTGTGTGTGTGTGTGTGTGTGTGTGTGTGTGTGTGTGTGTGTGTGTGTGTGTGTGTGTGTGTGTGTGCGTGTGTGTGTGTGTGTGTGTGTGTGTGTGTGTGCGTGCGTGCGTGCGTGCGTGTGTGTGTGTGTGTGTGTGTGCGTGTGTGTGTTTGTCATTGTGGACCCCAGAGACAGCTGAAACCTTTCAGTGGCCCAAAGAGCCTCATCTCTAAGGTCTCCATTATCCCTCTGTTGATGGATGTTTTTCTCTCTCTCAACCTTTCCTTTCTCTCCTGGGGTTCTTCTTGCTCTCTACCCACACTCCCTCCACCTATATCTCTCCCTCCAACCAAAACAGAGACCCAGTCAAACACAAAGACACACGTTCCCGTCTGTGTGTGCTTGCGCTGTCTCTCTGGCTTTCTGACACTTTGTGTACTTCAAACAATCCCCAGTAAACGGTTTACGTTCCACCACCACAGTGGATATAGAGCCGCCATGTCCCCGGTGAAGAGAAAGACATTGGTTTGATGCTCTTCCTTACCTTACCAGTCTGACCTTGCTCTGAGTCAGCCTGGGTGTTTACCCACATTAAAGAGACTTTGATTGACACGTTCCTCTAGCCAAGGGAAGGCCCACGTTTTTTGATTGTCATATTGTTACTTTTACCGACTTTGTGATGAAATGTTTTTCTTATTTCTGCTACGGAGGACGGCGGAGAGAAAGGTGAAATGTTTCGTCTCGGAGTAATTCTACACCCTGTAGATGAATAGAACAGCGAGGTGGCAAGTGTTTGGGGATGTTTGCTTTGCTTCAATAAGAAATATATATTTCAGACCATGTCCAAGACTCTGACTCTGAGTTAATCTATCGGCAATGTTGTTTTAAGTTACTTAATGTTCCCTATGAGCAAAAGTTCAAATTAATGTGATCTCAGTGTTGCAGAGATCCAACTTAGCAGAGACTCTTATCCAGAGCAATTGCTCATAAGCACATCAGCAGATTGTTCACCTAGCGGTCTCAGGGATTCGAACCAGCGACCCTTCAGTTACTGGCCCAACGCGATTAACCACGAGGCTACTTAGGTGACAGCAGGCAGTTCTCCTCAACAAGCTTCAGAGCGACAGCAGAACAGCCTTGTCTTCTTCTGCTCGACATCAGGACGGTGCTGTCTGTTTCATCGCTCTGTTTTCACAACCTCCGTCCAACACTACACTCTTTCCCTCTCTCCCTCCATCTCTCCCTGTCCCTCTCCATCTCCATTCTTTCTCTCTCCCCCCCCTCCCCTCCTGCCCCCACTCCCTCTCTCCCTCCCTCCATCTCACCCTGTCCCTCTCCATCTCCATTCTTTCTCTCTCCCCCTCCTGCCCCACACTCCCTCTCTCCCTCCCTCCCTTCATTCCCTCTTGCAGACAAAAATGTGTTTATCTCCCTGAGACTTCAAAAAGTCAAAGCTCAAAACCAGCAGCGCGGCCTTGGATCCGTCAACCCCGGGTATAGTAAGCCATTTTACCCGACATGAAAGAGGCGCAGTTTAGGGAGAGAGGAAAAAAGAAGGAGGGGAGGAAAGAAATAAGAGAGTGAGTGAGAGGAGAGAAATAATGTTTCTCTGAGAGATTTGAGAAGTAGGACAGTGGAGGCATGGCGGAGCTCTGGTCCCCCGGCGATGCTAGGCACAACCAGGGGACACAACAAACCAAAGAGCCCCAACGACCCCGGAGACAGAGAGAGGCGGATCGCTGCTTTATTCACTGCCTCTTCAAAAGCTCAAAGGATCCTGTTGAAAGGACAATCTCCACACTTCAAATTCTGGAATTTACACACAAGCTCAAAATAAATGCCTGGTATTTACATTGGTAAGTCTAGTCTAAACCGTTAACTAGAAACAAAACACACACAACCTTTTTTCAGAATGGGGGGATTTTTGAGAAAAGCAGAAGCTGGGATTGGGTACACACACACGCACGCACACACACACACACACACACACACACACACACACACACACACACACACACACACACACACACACACACACACACACACACACACACACACACACACACACACACACAGACATACACACATTTCATGAGGAGCACTGTGTTAGATATTAGAGATCAAGAAAATAAGTTGAAACACAGACAGACACCTTCTGTTGAGCATCAGTGATTCAGCTGTAGCCATGTTTCTCGTAATGCCAGAGCCATCCAACAGGGTGTTTCAATAAGGACACAATACAATGAAGACTTGAAAAGCATGTGTGGATGTTAACGGCAGCTTTGTGTGACAGTTTCTTCTAACTGCTTACACACGTTTTCAAAACTGTCTCCTTTTTTTCACAACTCTACACACAATTCCCAAAACTGCACACACAAAATGCAAAATGGCTCACATCTCCTTCAAAATGTAACACTGCATTCAAAATGCAATGAGCACATGTCAGAATGAAGCATTTGCATCAAATGGCAAACACTGCTTTCATAACAGTACATCTTTGGATATACCATGTAAACACTGTTGTTCTAAATCTAAAGCTCGTTGGTCTTTCATAGGCTTATATCTACATTTCAATACAATGTTCTACAGTTGAAGTAATCTGCTGAGAGGGGTAACAAGTACACTGTAAACACCAATGCAATGTAGAAACAGAAAATATTTATTAGGCCAAACATTACTGTTGTATACGGCAGCATACAACAAAACCGTAAACATATGTAAAGCAAAAGTATATTCTTTAGAATACAGTAAAGAACACAATTGTTTGTGTGGGGTCCCGGGGGGGCAGTCCAGGAATTGGTAGGGGGGCAGTCACCAGTGCTAAGCTACGCTTCATCTCTTCTCCGGCCTGGGTCTGGCCACAATACTTCGTCCACATCACAAGATACGTTTTCTCTTGCCAAACATGGAGGGAAGTATCTCCTAGCATGTCGTATCCAACCTTGGACAGAGGCAACCTCTATGTCCCCACATGGAGGGAAGTATCTCCTAGCATGGCGTATCCCACCTTGGACAGAGGCAACCTCTATGTCCCCACATGGAGGGAAGTATCTCCTAGCATGGCGTATCCAACCTTGGACAGAGGCAACCTCTATGTCCCCACATGGAGGGAAGTATCTCCTAGCATGGCGTATCCAACCTCTATGTCCCCACATGGAGGGAAGTATCTCCTAGCATGGCGTATCCAACCTTGGACAGAGGCAACCTCTATGTCCCCACATGGAGGGAAGTATCTCCTAGCATGTCGTATCCAACCTTGGACAGAGGCAACCTCTATGTCCCCACATGGAGGGAAGTATCTCCTAGCATGGCGTATCCAACCTCTATGTCCCCACATGGAGGGAAGTATCTCCTAGCATGGCGTATCCCACCTTGGACAGAGGCAACCTCTATGTCCCCACATGGAGGGAAGTATCTCCTAGCATGGCGTATCCAACCTTGGACAGAGGCAACCTCTATGTCCCCATATGGAGGGAAGTATCTCCTAGCATGGCGTATCCAACCTCTATGTCCCCACATGGAGGGAAGTATCTCCTAGCATGGCGTATCCCACCTTGGACAGAGGCAACCTCTATGTCCCCACATGGAGGGAAGTATCTCCTAGCATGGCGTATCCAACCTTGGACAGAGGCAACCTCTATGTCCCCATATGGAGGGAAGTATCTCCTAGCATGGCGTATCCAACCTCTATGTCCCCACATGGAGGGAAGTATCTCCTAGCATGGCGTATCCAACCTCTATGTCCCCACATGGAGGGAAGTATCTCCTAGCATGGCGTATCCAACCTTGGACAGAGGCAACCTCTATGTCCCCACATGGAGGGAAGTATCTCCTAGCATGGCGCATCCAACCTTGGACAGAGGCAACCTCTATGTCCCCACATGCGTCCTACATTGCCTGGAGAAGCGGCATGCGGACATAGGGTTGGTGATCATACACTTTCCAGCACCAGACTGAGAAGAATTCCTCTATGGGATTTAGAAAAGGTGAATATGGGGGTAGGTACAAAACTACAAATTGTGGATGGGTGATAAACCAGTTTTGGACCAGAACAGCCCGGTGAAAACTAACATTGTCCCATAAATCCACAAATCTAGCAGGCTCCTGAACTGGATCAGGGACAAACATTGCGTAAATTGCATCTAGAAAAGAAAAGAATATGAATATGAGCCAGTGTTGTACAGACCCAGTGTGGCATTGTGATGGAGGACCCCGTTTTGAGTGATGGCAGCACACATAGTTATATTAACCCCACGCTGTCCAGTGATATTGGTAATTGCCCTCTGTCCTATTACATTTCTTCTGCGGTGCCTGGTTTTGGTGAGGTTGAAGCCAACCTCATCCACATTTTTTTCTTTACCTTTATTTAACTAGGCAAGTCAGTTAAGAACAAACTCTTATTTTCAAATACGGCCTACTGGGTTAACTGCCTGTTCAGGGGCAGAACGACAGATTTGTACCTTGTCAGCTCGGGTATTTGAAATTGCAACCTTCCGGTTACTAGTCTAACACTCTAAACACTAGGCTACCCTGCCACCCCATAATTAATGGCAAATTACATGGGCATCCAGCTCCAATAAATGATATACAGATGAGTAAATATGATATGTCTGAAGTACTGGAAGTAGTGTTGCATACATACCTCTACAAAGTCATGTCACATATTCTTGACTGTCAGAGTTTCTCTCAAATGGCACCTTGTAAAGTTGTTTCATCGTCACTCGGTGCCGTTGGAGGATGCGTTGTATGGTCGACAGGCTTACAGTATTGTTTTGAAAAAAGTGTTTTATGCAATTGACAACTGAGTCAAAAGCTGAGAAATAGCTTATGGTTTTGGTTATTTGGTGTGTAGTTTTGCACTTTGAGTGAGAGGTTTCAAAAATCGTGTGACATGAAAAGATTTGGTGTGTAAGCAGTTGGAAAAAACTGCAACGTTTGAATTACATATGTACACAACGTGACCCAGAGTCTGACCTGGTCCGTCTCCTGACCCCAATCTCCCACTAGAGCCCAGATGATCCAGTGGAATCTGCTACCCTGCGGCGGCAGGATCTCTCTGGTGGATCTCTAGTGGATCCCCAGTGGTGCCGGGGACCACGTCAGCAGAGCTAATGCTGCTGAGACTGAGCAATCTGGTGTTCCTGCATCATTACTGTCCTTTGTGGAACTGTGCAACCTCTGTCCCTATCTCATTCCTTCAGGGCTTATTCTGTGTGTGTGTGTGTGTGTGTGTGTGTGTGTGTGTGTGTGTGTGTGTGTGTGTGTGTGTGTGTGTGTGTGTGTGTGTGTGTGTGTGTGTGTGTGTGTGTGTGTGTGTGTGTGTGTGTGTGTGTGTGTATGTGTGAGTGTGTGAGTATAAAAGCATTTGTTCCTTGTGCTACTCTGCTATTTAACCTCTTGAACCTCTGGGGGCAGTATTTCATTTTTGGATGAAAAACGTTCCCGTTTTAAACAAGATATTTTGCCAGGAAAAGATGCTCGACTATGCATATAATTGACAGCTTTGGAAAGAAAACACTCTGACGTTTCCAAAACTGCAAAGATATTATCTGTGAGTGCCCCAGAACTGATGCTACAGGCGAAACCAAGATGACACTTCAAACAGGAAATACATTTTTTAGGCTCTGTTTTTCATTGTCTCCTTATATGGCTGTGAAAGCGCCACAAATGAGCCTGCCCTTTCTATCGTTTCTCCAAGTTGTCTGCAGCATTGTGACGTATTTGTAGGCATATCATTGGAAGATTGACCATAAGAGACTACATTTACCAGGTGTCCGCCCGGTGTCCTTTGTTGAAATTGCTGCGTAATCTCCAAGCTGCTCGCATTCATCTATGTGATTGAGACAGAGAGGAGACTTCCAGGAAAGATATATCATGAAGAGATATGTGAAAAACACCTTGAGGATTGATTCTAAACAACGTTTACCATGTTTCAGTCGATATTATGGAGTTAATGTGGAAGAAAGTTTGGCGTTTTGTTGAATGAATTTTCTTTTTATTTTGGTAGCCAAACATGACGCAGAAAACGGACTGATTTCTCCTGCACAAATCATCTTTCAGGAAAAACTGAACATTTGCTATCTTACTGAGACTCTCCTCATTGAAAACATCTGAAGTTCTTCAAAGGTAAATGATTTTATTTGAATGGTTTTCTGGTTTTTGTGAAAATGTTGCCTGCTGAATGCTAATGCTAAATGCTATGCTAACTATCAATGCTGTTACACAAATGCTTGTTTTGCTATGGTTGAGAAGCATATTTTTGAAAATCTGAGATGACAGTGTTGTTAACAAAATGCTAACCTTGAGAGCTAGCATATTTATTTCATTTCATTTGCAATTTTCATGAATAGTTAACGTTGCGTTATGGTAATGGGCTTGAGGCTGTAGTCACGATCCCGGATCCGGGATGGCTTGACGCAAGAAGTTAACCTAACCTTGGATTTAACCATCATTTTAACCCTAACCCTAACCCTAGCCCAGCACAGGGCTGATTGGAGGGAAAGGAGTCTAAACAAACTGTACTGAGTCTCATAACTTTCTCCCACTATAAGAGCATCAGTGCCCAACGTGACTACAAAATATCTCAAAAGTTACCTGTAAACTTTGCCACAACATTTCAAACTACATTTGTAATAGAACTTTAGGTATTTTTTAAAGTAAATAATTGATCAAATTGAAGACGGGATGATCTATGTTCAATAAAGGAAGAAAACAAACTGACGCTACCTTTCTGGTCACGCGCCTCTATCTAAAAGTATACTTGAAGTGACCCTCGTTTTGAACAGGGCTACTTCTTCATTACACAAAGGAAACACCTCAACCAATTTCTAAAGACTGGTGACATCCAGTGGAAGCGGTAGGAACTGCAAGAAGGTCCCGTAGAAATCTGGATTCCCAATGAAATACCATTGAAAAGAGAGTGACCTCAAAAAAAATAATAATCTGAATGGTTTTTCCTCTGGGTTTCACCTGCTACATACGTTCTGTTATACTCACAAACATGATTCAAACTGTTTTAGAAACGTCAGAGTGTTTTCTATCCAAAACTACTAATATGCATATCTTATCTTCTGGGGATGAGTAGCAGGCAGTTGAATTTGGGCATGCATTTCATCCGGACGGGAAAATACTGCCCCTGCAACCAAAAAGTTAACATAAATACATTCATAATTTTTCATATTTCATATACAACGTTAAGGATGGAGACTTCATACCTGTAGTGTAAATACTTTTCAAGTTACAGTATTTCCATCAAAACCTTTTTAATGACATCACAAAATAATAACCAATATGACATTAGTTTTCTATAGATCTTCTCTGACCGTTCCCCAAGTTCTTATGTTAGAAATGTTGTTCCAGTATTCGCTTTTTCACTGTTAGAGTTTTGGCGGGAAGACGGTCTGTTAACAAAGTCGGATTAATACTGGAGGGGAAAATAGAGAGTCCTCTTCTCCTGTAATTTATAACAGGGTGTGAGCTGTCAAACTGGCCCAGATCCCTCCTCCTCTCTTCTGTGGGTGAGAGAAGGTCTGGTTATTGTCAACCATTGCCAAGCTGATCTGACCCATTGGGATCAACACAGGACTGTCATGACACCAGAGACCTACTGTATAGGACCGCATATTTTGTGGGAGAGAGAGAAATTTGTAAAGGAGAAGAATCCATCACTGACGACAGTGGAAAGATAGTGGAGACACTCACATTCCTCTGTAGGTGAGACATCCAGACAGTAGTTGTTCATCTATCTCAGTGTGTGTGTGTGTATGTGCGTGTGTGTTTGTGTGTCTGTGTTTGTGTGCGTTTGGGTGTGTCTGTACCTGAGCATTAGCTCCACCTGCACTGTTTGTCAGAGCCGATAAGGATCCCTTCATCCATTATTTCTCAATCCAACGGCGTAAGAATCAAACAGATCTGAGAAATGAGCTTCGCCTTTATTTCTCCTTTTCATCTCACCTGTCTGCCACACACCAGTCTCTCTCGGTTCCCTGAATCTCTCTCTCACCCTCTCTCTCTCTCTCTCTCCACATCTTTTTCCAGTCACCGCTCCCGTCTGTTTCCTCACCCCTCTCACCATCCCCTCCCCTATCCACCCCACGGGCGATCTCTCTCCTGCCAGATTGCTCAAGATTGGCTTCGAAATTGGACGTCTGTCCATGTCCTGAGGATGTCGGGAAATGGCTTCAAAACCAGTCGCTAGAGGCAACAGTGAGCATCTATTACCATCAAGTAGGGTTTTCCTAAGGAGTTGTGGATGGACTTAATCCCATGGCTCCGGATCCGAAGGTTGCGTGTTCATGACTCAGTGTTCAATCCCAGTGGTAGACACAAATTTTGTGTGTATTTTTTTCCCCTATCCCAAACCTTAACCCTTAACTTAACCATTCATAACACTATCCCACACCTTATCCCTTAACTTAACCATTCATAACCCTATCCCAAACCCTAACCCTTAACTTAACCATTCATAACACTATCCAAACCTTAACCCTTAACTTAACCATTCATAACCCTATCCCAAACCTTAAGCCTTAACTTAACCATTCATAACACTATCCCAAACCTTAACCCTTAACTTAACCATTCATAACCCTATCCCTTTACCGTAACCCTTAACTTAACCTATCATAACCCTATCCCCAAACATTAACCCTTAACTTAACCATTCATAACCCTATCCCCAAATCTTAACCCTTAACTTAACCATTCATAACACTATCCCAAACCTTAACCCTTAACTTAACCATTCATAACCCTATTCCCAAACCTTAACCCTGAACTTAACCATTCATAACCCTATCCCCAAACCTTAACCCTTAACTTCTTGCATCGAGCAATCCCGTATCCGGGAGCGTAATCATCTCCTGTAGGAGAAATCGCTCCGTTTTGTTCATCACGTTTGGCTAAGAAAAAAACCTGAAAATTCAGTCATTATAATGCCAATTTTTTTTCCAAATTAACTCCATAATATCGACAGAAACATGGCAAACGTTGTTTAGAATCAATCCTCAAGGTGTTTTTCACATATCTATTCGATGATAAATCATTTGTGGCTGTTGGGTTTCTCCTCTGAAGCAAATGGAAAAATACACGCAGCTGGAGATTACGCAATAATTTCGACGGAGGACACCAAGCGGGCACCTGGTAAATGTAGTCTCTTATGGTCAATCTTCCAATGATATGCCTACAAATACGTCACAATGCTGCCGACACCTTGGGGAAATGACAAAGTTTAGGCTCATTCCTGGCGCATTCACAGCCATATAAGGAGACATTGGAACACAGTGCCTTCAAAATCTGGGGCATTTCCTGTTTGAAATTCCATCTTGGTTTCGCCTGTAGCATCAGTTCTGTGGCACTCACAGATAATATCTTTGCAGTTTTGGAAACGTCAGAGTGTTTTCTTTCCAAAGCTGTCAATTATATGCATAGTCGAGCATCTTTTCGTGACAAAATATCTTGTTTAAAACGGGAACGTTTTTTATCCCAAAATTAAAAGAGCGCCCCCTATATCGAAGAAGTTAACTTAACCTCTTGCTCCTACCTGACACGCAGGCGTCCCATCTAGACATCTGAAATGCAAATGCGCTACGCTAAATGCTAATAGTACTAGTTAAAACTCAAACGTTCATTAAAATACACCTGCAGGGTATTGAATTAAAGCTATACTCGTTGTGAATCCAGGCAACAAGTCAGATTTTTAAAATGCTTTTTGGCGAAAGCATGAGAAGCTATTATCTGATAGCATGTAACACCCCAAAAGACCCGCAGGGACGTAAACAAAATAATTAGCATAGTCGGCGCTACACAAACCGCACAAATAAAATATAAAACATTCATGACCTTTGACCATCTTCTTTGTTGGCACTCCTAGATGTCCCATAATCACTATTGGGTCTTTTTTCGATTAAATCGGTCCATATGTAGCCTAGATATCGATCTATGAAGACTGTGTGATAAACGAAGAAAATTGCATCTTATAACGTAACGTCATTTTTTAAAATTAAAAAAGTTGAGGATAAACTTTCACAAAACACTTCGAAATACTTTTGTAATGCAACTTTAGGTATTAGTAAACGTTAATAAGTGATCAAATTGATCACGAGGCGATGTGTATTCTATAGGGGTACGTCTGGAAATAATGTCCGGGTAAATCTCAACCAAAATATCCGGTCGTTTGACCAAGAAACAAAGCCTAGGCAAATGACAAGACTTTTGACATCGTGTGGAAGCTGTAGGAATTGCAATCTCGGCTCCAGGTAATTTGCTTTCTCATAGACAATACATGCAAGTGGCGCATTGATATATTTTCCAATTTTCAGTGATCAGATTTTCCTGCGCTTTTCGATGAAACGCACGTTCTGTTATAGTCACAGCCGTGATTTAACCAGTTTTATAAACGTCTGAGTGTTTTCTATCCACACATACTAATAATATGCATATACTATATTCCTGGCACGAGCAGCAGGGCGCTGAAATGTTGCGCGATTTTTAACAGAATGTTCGAAAAAGTAGGGGGTAGGAGTAACAGTTTAAACATTCATAACCCTATCCCCAAACCTTAACCCTTAACTTAACCATTCATAACACTATCCCAAACCTTAACCCTTAACTTAACCATTCATAACCCTATCCCTTTACCGTAACCCTTAACTTAACCATTCATAACCCTATCCCAAACCTTAACCCTTAACTTAACCATTCATAACCCTATCCCAAACCTTAACCCTTAACTTAACCATTCGGAATGAATACCAAAACTTAAAGCTGAAATATGTAACTTTTTGTGCGACCTGAGCTAATTCACATAGAAATGTAAATTATAGATCTGTCATTCTCATTGAAAGCAAGTCTAAGAAGCGACCGAGCTGTTCTATGTCCATGATTTCATGATTTTGCATCTTTTACTTTCAGTTTTGTACACCAGCTTCAAACAGCTGTCAATACAATATTTTTGGATGTGGAAAATGTACAGTATTTAACAGCGATTTAAATGGTACAATTATTGTTTACACCACTGGTTCTCAATCCTGGTCCTGGGTACCTAAACGGGTGCACATGTTTGTTTTTGCCCTAGAACTACACAGCTGATTCAAATGATCAACTCATCAAAAGGCTTTGATGATTTGTATTCAGGTGTGTAGTGCTAGGGCAAAAACAAACATGTGCACCCGTTTGGGTACCCAGGACCAGGATTGAGAACCACTGCTCTACACTATACTTGCTTGTTTTGTCACATAAACTGAAATTAGGCAAACTATTAGAATTTGAGGAACCCATAGTGCACCTTTAATGTTTGAAAGTTATTCCTGACCTTAAACCCTAACCTTTTGGGATTGAATGCCTAAACGTAATGTTTTAACCCAAAACCTTAACTCTTAACTGAACAATTCGGAATGATTCTGAGCAGGAAGAGCAATCCACAGTGTCAAAAACACAACAAAATTTGACGTTTGGAGCAACTTCAGAATTTGCTGTTTGAGTAAATGTGGATAAACGTCAAAATCTGAAGTCAAGAGTTAAACCATGACATCTTGTTGCTCTCACCCCATCTCAAAGGACCCGAGTCTGTCATGAGGATCCAACCCCCCCTGTGGTGAGATCCATCTCCTGACTCAACACAGGGAGATGAGGACGTGTGGACTCAATCTCTTTTACTCTCTTTCATTAAAAAGAAAACACTTTTTTTTGACCGTGAGGATGAAAATCACATTTCCAATTCCATCAAAAAGCAAACACTTTTTTTGACCGTGAGGATGAAAATCACATTTCCAATTCCAATTCCGTAAATGTATTAATTCCCCCCTTCCCCACCCCTTTAGGAGAGGGCGGTAAAAATGTGTGTGACATTTCCCGAAGTTAACTTATCACCCCCCTATCAGCAAACACATTGTATGTGTTGACAGTGTGTGAGTGTTATTGCTGGTTTGAAATGCCTTATTAGAGGAACCGTTCTGAATATCCAGCAATGTCTCTGTCGTCACATCCCCAGACCTTGTTAGCGAGGTCCCAGCTCCAGTCAACTTACGATTGGTTGATTTAGATTATTCAGAACCAATGCCAACTCTCATCTAAAGTGAGTTGTTTCTTCCCAAATGGCATAGCAACTAAGTCGAAGGTAAAAGACTCAACCCTCCCTGGTACTGGCTGTCCTGTCACATAGAGACACAGGGTACAATAACATGATTGGCTTCCTCAACCAATTCTGACACATTTATAATTTGACAGTTATCCATAATACGGCTTTAATATGCAATAGCTGGCACCAATAATCCTTTGCAATCTGTGGCAGCTAAAATACAGAACCAGGGGTGTTCTTCATCTGCAGATAATCGGAAGTGATGCTCTTGATGGCTAGTGTGGCCCCCTATTAAACAAGCTGTAGATGGTGAGCTATGTGTTCCAATTGTGTGTATGGGGAAGTCTAGGGGTGGAGCATACTGTACGCAGCAATGCTATGACCATCTGTTTGGCCTCGGACAGGTCTGTCTGTGTGTGTGTGTGTGTGTGTGTGAGTTGGTTATGTGTGTATAGATGCGTCCAGCCCTCTGGGCTAACGAGGAGACCCTGGAGGGCGGACGTTCACTGACCGACAAACTAGAGTCAATGCGCCGCGGCTAAAGTGATCACACACACACACACACACACACACACACACACACACACACACACACACACACACACACACACACACACACACACACACACACACACACACACACACACACACACACACACACATTATACCACAGAGATGATCACATTATCATATGATGAGAAAGATAATGTGATCATGATTATGTTCTGTGTAATATGCACATTATATCATTAGAGATGGAATGATTAGGGGTGTGCCAACACCATACACAGGGTTGACTGTAGCAGGTTGGAAGGAAATGTAATAACTAACAACTCCTTTTGAAGTGGTCGTGTACTGTAATTCTTTTGAAGATACACTTTCTCATCATGTGTCAGGGAAAGAAATCAGACAAGTTTATTTGATAAAGAAGTAATGAATTAGAGACACGTGTGTGTGTGTGTGTGTGTGTGTGTGTGTGTGTGTGTGTGTGTGTGTGTGTGTGTGTGTGTGTGTGTGTGTGTGTGTGTGTGTGTGTGTGTGTGTGTGTGTGTGTGTGTGTGTGTGTATATATATATATATGTGTGTGCGTGTGTGTGTGTGCGCATGTGCATGTGTGGCCTAAGCTCCTGGGCCCAGGGACTTTAATTTAGTGAGTCTCCAGTTTGCTGAAGTGGAAAATGACTTCTCTTAACAAGCCCAAGTGTTTTCTTACAGGAGCCTAGTTTCTCAACCACCGGCAGCCGAATGTTATTTTCCTCAGGACCAGTGTGTGTGTGTGTGTGTGTGTGTGTGTGTGTGTGTGTGTGTGTGTGTGTGTGTGTGTGTGTGTGTGTGTGTGTGTGTGTGTGTGTGTGTGTGTGTGTGTGTGTGTGTGTGTGTGTGTGTGTGTGTGTGCGTGTGTGTCTTTCTGTGCTGAGGGGTCAGTTAAAAAGTCAAAGATGAAAATGGATGAAAAAAATGCATCCTATAATAAAGTAATCTCTAACAAAGTACTACGGTCTCCCATGTGGGACATAAAGAGGTCCTCTACCATTGCATTAGCGGTGTAACTTCACCCCTGAACTCAACACATCCATCCCCGTGCCTATAAAGAGATGACTGGAGGCAGATGTAACCAACAGCTACGGTAAATAGTCAGCCTGTGGTCCTGTCTTCATTAATGTTGTATCTTCACCTTCTGTCTGTTATTACTATTTAATCCCAATCATGTTCCAGACTGTCCAATCGCTTACGCACCATGAACGCACCCCAACCCAACCACATTACTTAGCAGAGCAGAGTCGTACCCCAATGAATAAAACATCCTAATAATTCTGCTTAAGCATTTAGTCATACATTATGGATAAGGCATGAAATCAGTGCAGGGGAGAGGAGAGGAGGGGAGATGAAGGAGAGTTGAGAAGAGAAGAGGAGAGGAGAGGAGAGGAGAGGAGATGAAGGAGAGTTGAGAAGAGAAGAGGAGAGGAGAGGAGAGGAGAGGGGAGGAGAGGAGAGGGGAGGGGAGGTGAGGGGAAGAGAGGAGAGGAGAGGAGAGGAGAGGAGAGGAGAGGAGGAGAGGAGAGGAGAGGAGAGGAGAGGAGAGGAGAGGAGAGGAGATAGATGACATGGGAGGGGAGAGTTGAGTGAGTGTGTGTGCGTGTGTGTGTGTACAGTGCCAAGTGAAAATCTACACAGCCCTTGCACAGTCCTCACATCTTGTCTTCAAATTAAATAAATGATAAATGACTACATTTGTATTTTGTTTCCTACCGAGGTACACAACCTACTACATATTTAATTAACAAAGTGAAAGAAAAATGATAGAACATTTTCCAAATGAATAAAAACAGAAAATGAAGACCTCTTGATTAGGTATGTCTTCACACCCTAGAATCAATACTTGGAGGAAGCACCTTTGGCAGTCATTACAGCTGTAAATAATTTTGAATAAGATTCTACCAACTTCAACCACTCCACAAATTTCTTGTTAACAAACTATAGTTTTGGCAAGTTGGTTAGAACATCTACTTTGTGCATGACACAAGTAATTTTTCCAACAATTGTTTACAGACAGAAAATTTCACTTACAATTCACTGTATCACAATTCCAGGGGGTCAGAAGTTTACATACACTAAGTTGACTGTGCTGTTAAACGGCTTGGAAAATTCCAGAAAATTATGTCATGCTTTAAAGGTTTCTGATAGGTATAATTGATATCATTTCAGGAAATTGGAGGTGTACATGTGGATGTATTTCAAGGCCTACCTTCAAACTCATTGCCTCTTTGCTTGACATCATGGGAAAATCAAAAGAAATCAGCCAAGACCTCAGAAAAGAATAATAGACCTCCACAAGTCTGGTTCATTGCTGGGAGCAATTTCCAAACACCTGAAGGTTCCACGTTCATCGGTTCAAACAATAGTACGCAAGTGTAAACACCATGGGACCAACCAGCCGTCATACCGCTCAGGAAGGAGACGTGTTCTGTCTCCTAGAGATGAATGTACTTTGGTGCGAAAAATGCAAATCAATCCCAGAACAACAGCAAAGGACCTTTTCAAAGGAAAAAAGATTGTACTTTTTGGAGAAATTTCCTCTGGTCTGATGAAACATATATTATATTATATATTATTATATTATATATTAAACAAAAATAGAACTGTTTGGCCATAATAAGCATCGTTATGTTTGGAGGAAACAGGGGGAGGCTTGCAAGCTGAAGAACACCATCCCAACCGTGGATCAAGGGGGTGGCAGCATCATATTGTGGGGGTGCTTTGCTGCAGGAGAGACTGGTGCACTTCACAAAATAGATGGCTCCATAAGGAAAGCAAATTATGTGGATATATTCAAGGCATCCGTCAGGAAGTTAAAGCTTGGTCGCAAGTGGGTCTTCCAAATGGACAATGACCTCAAGCATACTTCCAAAGTTTTGACAAAATGACTTAAGGACAACAAAGTCAAGGTATTGGAGTGGCCATCACAAAGCCCTGACCTCAAACCTACAAAATATTTCTGGGCTGAACTGAATAAGTGTGTGCGAGCAATGAGACCTATGACCCTGACTCCGTTACACCAGCTCTGTCAGGAGGAATGGGCCAGAATTCACCCAACTTATTGTGGGAAGCTTGTGGAAGGCTACCTGAAACGTTTGACCCAAGTTAAACAATTTAAAGGTAATGCTACCAAATACTAATTGTGTGTATGTAAACTTCTGACCCACTGGGAATGTGATGAAAGAAATAAAAGCTGAAATAAATAATTCTCTCTACTATTATTCTGACATTTCACATTCTTAAAATAAAGTGGTGATCCTAACTGACCTAATACAGGACCTTTTTACTAGGATTAAATTATAGGAATTGTGAAAAACTGAGTTTAAATATTTTTGGCTAAGGTGTATGTAATCTTCCGACTTCAACTGTATCAATATTTTTTTGTAAAAACTGTTCAAGTTCAGTAAATTTGTTTTGGAGTCATTGATGCAGGGCCGGCGACAGAAGGAACAAATCAGTTGGACAGGCCTTTGATTTCCACAAGTGCTCACAATTTTTTTTAAATGGTGTTATGGTGAAGACCATAGGCAGGCAGCTCTGAGTTTCAAGTTTGTGGAAGCTTACAATTTATCCTACCATTTCTACCGATCTGTGTACCAGTTGTGATTCTTTTGATATGCTCATTTTCAGTTTGATTTCAATAATAACGTTTTAATTTCTCAAATCATTGTCACGTGGTTTGTCATAAAAATCTGATGTTAAATAATAAAAATCTGAAAGTAAAAATGTAAAGAGAGCACCAGCCTCTGCCGTGTGGACACTGATGCACTGTGGTCCATTGGTCAGAGATCGACACTGTGGTCAGAGATAGGCCCCTTCCCCATTACCTAAGTAAAATACATACGCCTAAAAGCCAACAAATAAAATCTGTAGAAAAATATCCAGATTAAAATTCTGGTTATTTCAATCACATTCATCTCTCTACTCTGCCTCCCTGTCTCCCTTTGACTTGAGCTATTGCTAGTGAAGTGCAACATTGTATCAAATCATCAACTAGGTCCAGCCAGAACCTGTCTCTAGCGAACTTGCCACATTGTATCAACTAGCCAATTCCGGTCCCTCAGAGTTTCCAGTGCCAGTGATTTCAGGAAAGACAGCTGTTTTTCATGAAGTTTCCACTGCATACATGATTTCATCAGACATGTTGTTTTGCTTTTTCACACCGAGATTTGGTGATTATCGACACCAGGAGTGTTGGAAATATTTTTCAAATAGTGTGGAACTATCATTCACAATGGACTTAAAAAAATATAAACAGACTTTGTTTACAATATGTGAGGTGAAGAACACATGGCTGAGATGCTCAGCTTATTAGTGGTAAGCGTGGTGAGTAAAGACTATCAGACATTTCCAAATGGGCCTGTCATGCCAAATAGTGTCACCCTGCCAAAAAGTGCCCCCCCCCCCTCCTGCGTCAAAAAGGGATTTGATGAGTTTTAGCTTCTGTTGCTTTGGCTGTTGCTAGAACTTGCTAAATGTTGACCCGATTACATAATGAAACAAAGCGCCTGTTGCTATGCTGGTTGCTTGGCTCTATTGCACCTTGCGGTCGCGAAGGGAGGAGGACGCAGGCAGTTTTAACTCTATTTCACCTTATAAGCAATCGCTCAGTTCGCGCAAAATGATTACCAAGGACGGTGACAACCTGCTGACTGACTGCTGCTTCAGAGGACTGAAAAGACTGGAAAGAGAACACTCTTCCTTTACCATATATATATATACGTCTTTATATAAGAAAATATTGTTAGATAGGAAGAAATCATTTAAGTTGTTAAATTAGATTGACGTTGTACTTATTTAACTCAGTCAGCTAGCCAGCTAGCCAGTTTTATTTAGCTCAAGTTAGCTAGCTAGCTAGCTACTGTAACTGTTATTGTAGCTTTCTGATTGTATGTAGCTTGCACTTCAATGGGATCCCTTCAGGAGATTTTATTTCATATTTCCAACAATAAGAAGGCACCACTGATCTCGACAAGAGGCGCAACGTTCAGAGAAATGCACATTTAAGGGTAACATTAAGCAGTTAACTTCTATTAGATAACTGTACGGATTTAGCAATGTACAACCATTTTTCAACCACCATTTTCCAACTAGCTAATTGGTCATCTACGTGTTGCTGGCTATACATATGATTCTGTGGAGGCTGCTGAGGGGAGGATGGCTCATAATAATGTCTGGAATGGAGGAAATGGCATAGCATCAAACACCTGGTACCATTCAATTGACTCCATTCCAGACATGATTATGAGCCATCCTCCCCTCAGCAGCCTCCACTGATATAGTTATATGTCTGTTACATTGAGGTATCTAGCTATAAGTTAAACCTGATCAATCAAATGGATAGGTGTAAGCAATTATGGTCATTCCAAATGACCTTAACTATGTGGACAGGATGAAAGTGAGAGAGGAAGAGAGAGGTGGGAAGAAAGTGGAAGACAGAGAGAGAGAGAAACAGAGAGAGGTGGGAAGAAAATGGAAGACAGACAGAAAAAGAGATGGAGAGAGAGAAACAGAGAGAGGAAGAGAGCAGTGCAAATGTACTTAGACTTGAGTATTTCCACAACTCTTCTCTTCCAACTTGTCAGTCAATCATATGGACCTATGGGGGAAGGGTGACCAGCCACAAAGGAGGGTGATTTTTATTAAGGAGGAGAAGGAGGCTGTGCTGACAGAGATGCATGATTCCATTTCGGAGTGAAGCGCATGATTGCCAAAATCAAACTATGCTTCTTCTGACAGGGAATTGTCAAGGAGGTGGACAACTGGGCAAGTGAAATAACCTCTTGTTTATCAGTTACATTCTATTATATCTGAAGTTATTATGATTTCATGAATGTCATATCAGAGAGCACACAGTGTTTCAATTTGTCTAGCCTGCCAGAAGTTTGAGAAGGTAAAGACTGTGGCACCGGAGTTGAAACCCATCTGTAAGTGTCCCAGTTTAAATTTTGCCCTGATAAGGTTTTGCAATGGTTGTGTTATTTGACCACAGCAGAGTTCAATATTATGGAGCGTGTGTGTGTCAGTATGCTAACACTTTCTATTTTAGAGGTGGACCTCATCAGACCCTTCACAAAATCCAGGAATGGCAACAGCTGGTATCTAACGGCAACTGATCACTTTACCGAATGGGTGTAGGAAATACCCATTAAGGTCAGTAAAAGAAGAGTATGTGCTTAACTCTACATTCCTTTCTGTAACCCGTTAAAAGGGTGCTTGGGACCAGCATTAGATTTCTGTTTTGTATGTTACCCATCAAGGACGAGACTGGCGAGGCTAACTCGAAAGCAATGACAGACATCTTCAACACCCACCGTTCACCTGAGGTCATCTTGAGTGACCGAGGTCATGAATGCTGGAACAAGTTGCGGATGTTAAAGGTTATATTCTGCCACCAATGGTTTCGATAAATATTAAGATTAGAAATGTCAGAGTGGCATAGACTAAAATACAGTAGAATAGAATTGTCACGTTCTTTTAAAATCGAACCCAGAAGCAGACCAGTACAAGGAGAGTAGGAAGAAGGTGAGTATTTATTTACAAGTGAATGTGAATGGGTAGATATATCCAGGTGGCGTAGCGGGCAGCGGTTGTGAGTTTATGGGAGTAAATAGGTGGATCCGATGGGGTAGCGGAATCCTCCGACGACCAGGCGGGAATGGGGTAAATGATCCGGGTGAGTAATGTTCATGGCTAACGATCCGGCAGGGAATGGATGTCAGGTCCGGGCTTATGAAGAGCAGAGATGATGATCAGGACCAGGTGTGCAGATAGCTGATGGGATACAGGTGCGGGTAATCAGAACTCCCAACTGGCTACATTGCCCTGCAACCAGACAGGGTGCGTTCAAGGACGCCGGAAAAACACTCCAGGACAGAACACAGGCAAAAAACAGACTCTGGAAACGGGATTCGTGACAAGAATACAACATAAACATACGAGAGTAAAAATATGCCGTGTCTTTGTGAGATGCGGAGTAGGTGAACGGATGATGTCTGTATGTGTGTTTCCCACCGTGAAGCGTGGATGAGGATGTGTGATGTTGTGGAGGTGCTTTGCTGGTGACACTGTCAGTTATTTCTTTAGAATTCAAGGCACACTTAACCAGCATGGCTACCACAGCATTCTGCAGCGATACGCCATCCCATCCGGTTTGCACTTAGTGGGACTATCATTTGTTTTTCAACAGGACAATGACCCAACACACCTCCGGGCTGTGTAAGGGCTATTTTACCAAGAAGGAGAGTGATGGAGTGCTGCATCAGATGACCTGGCCTCCACAATCACCCGACCTCAAACCAATTGAGATGGTTTGGGATGAGTTGGACTGTGGAGTGAAAGAAAAGCAGCCAACAAATACTCATCTTCTTCAAGAATGTTGGAAAAGCATTCCAGGTGAAGCTGGTTGAGAGAATACCAAGTGTGCAAAGCTGTCATCGAGGTAAAGGAACCTCAAATATAAAATATATTTTGATTTGTTTAACACTTTTTTGGTTACTACTGTACATGATTCCATATGTGTTATTTCATAGTTTTGATGTCTTCACAATTATTCTACAATGTAGAAAATAGTAAAATAAAGAAAAACCCTTGAATGAGTATGTGTGTCCGACCTTTTGACTGGTACTGTATATAATGGGGAATTGATAAATAATTAACAATCAAAAGGCAAACAATTCACAGAATGAATGCATTGCTGAATGCATTGCTGAATGCATTGCTGAATGCATTCTGGAGAGCATGGAATTTGGAGAGAGACACACCACACACCCCTCCCCTTCATCTTGTTGCAAATATTTTTAATTACACTCGACACATTATTTTCACAGCTATTTTAGATGCTTTTCACTGACAGGCGCAACTCAATCAGCAAGACATATTGCAACACGCGCTGCCCAAATAGACATAGGCCTACACACGTGTGATATGAAACATTCCACAGCTATTAGTTTTCTTTAAAAAAGATAATGATCCTCCATGGCTGTCATGCTTTCTGCTGAAGTCTTTGGGATGTTTTTAGTTGGACAGGAGTAATTATAGAATTTGGGCAAAACATCAATTTACTTTAGGGGAAGCCAGCACCCTGACACCTGCCAACTTTCCTTTCCAATTCGCAAGAGGCTGAAACCAGAGATCTGTGTATAATGACAAGATGCTCATGTCTCCGCCCTAACAATGGGCGTTTGTCTTACTATGTGTAGCCCACGTATCTGAAGCTCTCTGGCCAGAGATAGCATGACATGCTATACTCTCTTAGTCCAGACAGTGTCAGATACATGGTCTACACACACTGAGACAGAGGGACGCTGTTTCGCTCGCTCGGATGCTTATACTGAGATTGATGCATCTTGCTGTCAGTGCGTGTTTCGGTCAAATAAATGATCAATATTTAGATATATTATTTGGACAGGCAAGGAGGTACGGAGGGCAGGCCAGCCCCCCTAAGGCCTGCCCATAACTCCGGCCCTGCATTGACGGACAGCGATATTCAAACCTGGTTTCTGACTTTCAAGCAGATTTACGTCGGGGACTGAGACTGGACCATTCAGGAACACTCCAAACCTGTTGATAAGCTAAATCTGTGTAATTGTCCCACTGAAAAATATATATCTAACCCAGGGTTAAGTATTCAGAAGACAGAGAAGGGGTGTCTAGTGATTTTTTATCTGTGCCCTGTCCTTTCATACAGTTGAAGTCAGAAGTTTATATACACCTTAGCCAAGTGCATTTAATCTCAGTTTTTCACAATTCTTGACATTTATAATCCTAGTAAAAGTATCCCTGTCTTAGGTCAGTTAGGATAACCACCATATTTTAAGAATGTGAAATACTAGTAGAGAGTGATTTATTTCAGCTTTTATTTCTTTCATCACATCCCCAGTGGGTCAGAAGTTTACGTACACTCAATTAGTATTTGGTAGCATTGCCTTTAAATTGTTTAACTTGGGTCAAATATTTCAGGTAGCCTTCCACAAGCTTCCCACAATAAGTTGGGTGAATTTTGGTCCATTCCTCCTGACAGAGCTGGTGTAACTGAGTCAGGCTTATTCAGTTCAGCCCAGAAATATTCTGTAGGTTTGAGGTCAGGGATTTGTGATGGCCACTCCAATACCTTGACTTTGCTGTCCTTAAGTCATTTTGTCACAACTTTGGAAGAATGCTTGAGGTCATTGTCCTTTTGGAAGACCCACTTGCAACCAAGCTTTAACTTCCTGACCCCTTGAATATATCCACCTAAATTTCTTTCCTCATGATGCCATCTCTTTTGTGAAGTGCACTAGTCCCTCCTGCAGCAAAGCACCCCCAATACATGATGCTGCCACCCCTGTGATCCATGGTTGGGATGGTGTTCTTCGACTTGCAAGCCTCCCCATTTTTCCTCCAAACATAACGATGGTCATTATGGCCAAACAGTTCTATTTTTGTTTCATCAGACCAGAGGATATTTCCCCAAAAAGTACAATCGTAGTACCCATGTGCAGTTGCAAACCATAGTGTGGCTTTTTATGGAGGTTTTGGAGCAGTGGCTTCTTCCTTGCTGAGCGGCCTTTCAGGTTATGTCGATATAGGATATAGATAATTTTGTACCTGTTTCCTCCAGCATCTTCACAAGGTCCTTTGCTGTTGTTCTGGGATTGATTTGCACTTTTCGCACCAAAGTACGTTAATCTCCAGGAGACAGAACATTTCGCCCTCCTGAGCGGTATGACAGCTGCGTGGTCCCATGGTGTTTATACTTGCCCGCTATTGTTTGTACAGATGAATGTGGTTCCTTCAGGTGTTTGGAAATTGCTCCCAAGGATGAACCAGACTTGTGGAGGTTGACAATTTGTTCTCTTGAAGTCTTGGCTGATGTCTTTTGATTTTCCCATAATGTCAAGCAAAGATGCACTGAGTTTGAAGGTAGGCCTTTAAATACATCCACAGGTACACCTCCAATTGACTCAAAGGATGCCTATTATACTTATCAGAAGCTTCTAAAGCATGACATAATTTTCTGGAATTTTCCAAGCTGTTTAAAAGCACAGTCAATTTAGTGTATGTAAACTTCTGACACACTAGAATTGTGATACAGTGAATTATAAGTGAAATAATCTGTCTGTAAACAATTATTGTCGTGCACAAAGTAGATGTCCTAACCGACTTGCCAAAACTATAGTTTGATAATTAACAAAAAACGTGTGGAGTGGTTGAAAAACGTGTGGAGTGGTATGTAAACTTACGACTTCAACTGTATGTATGTTGATCCTGACAAACTCCACACTATCTGCCGGTGATAAGCATACCCATAACATGAAGCTGCTTTTTTGGATATTAGCAAGATACAAACCCTCGTGGATGCTTGAAAGACAACCGAGGAGAGAATAATTAAAGATAACTTACTCGGTTTTGTTTTTTTATCTGTGGATTTATCATTGGAGTAACACAACAGTTTGTATGGCTCTGGTTCAAATTTCTACAAAGAACCAGCTAAAAAAAGGGACTATATGCATGTCAGTTAAAATAACAACCTAATAACAATCCATTAATGTTTCATGTGTGTTTCGTCTTGCCCCCCAAATGAATACAGTTGGTTCACAGTTGGTTATGATATTTTAACATACGTTTCATGAGTGCGTCTGGTGTACGTGGACAGAATCAACGTGCACGCGGGCCCTGCGACATGATGACATACACAATCAAGACATCTACATTTTTTTGATTTTCAATAATTACTCTTTCACTTCACTATGTGAAGCAGGTTGTGTAGATTGAATGTATTCCCCTTTTAGATTCAACTGTAAGGCAGCAAATTGTGTGTGTGTGCGTCTACCTATGAGCAGGAGGAATCATGGTGAGTGAGGGAGCGTGCTCCTCTCCAAGGTTATTTATTTATCAGTAATAATTCATGAGAGATGGAACGGCCGACACAATGGTTGAGCAACATTTAGTGACCTAGGGAGGAGGAGGAAGATGAAGGGAGGGAGTGGAACACACGTTGCATCAACGACATATTCCGTTTAGAATATCGAGATCCTAGCTGGTCTTCTTCCATTTTCCCAAAGCATCCTCTCCCTATGACGTTATAGGACCTCCCCATCTTCACATTGATTCAGAGAGCTGAGGAGAGAATGGAGCTTAATTTAGCACCCCTGGTATTCTGTTAATCAGAGTGTGATGAAGACACTTGAAATCAGAAATGACATGAGGTGGAGGAATCACATTTGACGTGTGTGTGTGTGTGAGTGCGTGTGCATGTGTGTGTATTCCGAGTGTGTGTGCAGTAGAAACCTCTCTACCAAACTAGCTGTCACACTCACACAAACCTGCATGTGCCATCTGCACCAGGACAAGAACACCTCTGGGGACCCTGCACTGACCACCTCCTCTCCTCCCTCCTCGCCTCTCTCCTCCCCTACCTCTCCACTAATCTCCTCCATCCATCCACCCACCCACCCAACCATCCATCCATGTGTGTGTGTGTGTGTGTGTGTGTGTGTGTGTGTGTGTGTGTGTGTGTGTGTGTGTGTGTGTGTGTGTGTGTGTGTGAGTGCGCTTACATGTGTGTGTGCGTGTTTGTGTGTGAGTGCGTGTGTGTGTGTGTTTACAGAGCCTATACATGTAGCCCAATTTATCCCAATCCCCAGGAAGTTGGGGATGATCAGAGCAGCCAAACTCAGCGAGAATGTCTGTCCTCCTTTTTCATCAGAGTTACTGTCACTCCATTCGGGGGGCTAGAGGGGTGAGGATGGAGAGGTGAGGATGGAGGGATGAGTAAGGTAATTGTTGGGAATACAACCAGGCATAGCCCTCATTGGGGCAGGAGAAGCTAGCTAGGCTAAAGGGCTGTATTGTAGAAGTCCCACGCACTGTATACAGGAGCTTTCTCTCTGAGATGTCTTGTCAACTCACTGCAGTCAATTAGAGTCACACCGCCTGAGGACAAATCACAGACTACAGCACACAGCCCTCCCCCATCCCTCTACACCTCCACCCTCCACTCATCCCACCTCAAAATCCTCTTGAAGTGTGTGTCTGTGTGTGTGTGAGAGCTTTCTTTTACCCTTCCCCGGTGTGACAGCCGGGAATGTAGCGTTGTACTGGAGGACTTTCATCCAAAGCGTCACCTGTCACCCCTCAGACAATGCTGTTGACTGGCTTTGTGTTGTCTTAGTGAACAGAGCGAGGAGTGGGGGAGTGGGGGAGGGAGGAGAGGAGAGGAAGGAGAGGGGAGGTTGGGAGAAAGAGGGAAGTCAGGTGGGAGGGAGGGAGGTCAGGAGGGAGGGACATGTTTGGGGATGATAGGGAAGGGCATTACAACAACAAGGAGCATATTAATGACATACAGAAACATATTTATTTTGGTTACTGTTTCTGTCTGCCTGCATTTGTTGCTCATTAAATCTTTGCCTTATTACTTGTCAACCCGTTTCTATTTTTGTTGTCTTTCCTTTTTTAAAGGTGCTGTTCTTTACTCCTCTGATCCTTTAACCAGTTGAAGCTAGGGGGCGCTATTTCATTATTGGATAAAAAAAGTGCCCGTTTTAAGCGCAATATTTTGTCACAAAAAGATGCTCGACTATGCATATAATTGCCAGCTTTGGAAAGAAAACACTCTGACGTTTTCAAAACTGCAAAGATATTATCTGTGGGTGCCCCAGAACTGATCTTACAGGCGAAACCAAGATGCAACTTCAAACAGGAAATGAGCAGGATTTTTGAGGCTCTGTTTTCCATTGTCTCCTTATATGGCTGTGAAAGCGCCACGAATTAGCCTGCCCTTTCTATCGTTTCTCCAAGTTGTCTGCAGCATTGTGACGTATTTGTAGGCATATCATTGGAAGATTGGCCATAAGAGACTACATTTACCAGTCTCCAAGCTGCTCGCATTCATCCATGTGATTGAGACAGAGAGGAGACTTCCAGGAATGATATATCATGAAGAGATATGTGAAAAACACTTGAGGATCGATTCTAAACAACGTTTACCATGTTTCAGTCGATATTATGGAGTTAATGTGGAAGAAAGTTTGGCGTTTGGATGAAAGAATTTTAGTATTTTTTTGGTAGCCAAACATGACGCAGAAAATGGACCGATTTCTCCTGCACAACTAATCTTTCAGGAAAACTGAACATTTGCTATCTAACTGAGAGTCTCCTCATTGAAAACATCCGAAGTTCTTCAAAGGTAAATGATTTATTGAATGTTTTTGCTGGTTTTTGTGAAAATGTTGCCTGCTAATGCTAAAGCTAAATGCTAATGCTAAACGCTAAATGCTAAATGCTATGTTTGATTTGGTTGAGAAGCATATTTTTTAAATCTGAGATGACAGTGTTGTTAACAAAAGGCTAATCTTGAGAGCAAATAGATTAATTTAATTTCATTTGCGATTTTCATGAATAGTTAACGTTGCGTTATGGTAATGATCTTGAGGCTGTATTTACGATCCCGGATCCGGGATGGCTCGACGCAAGAAGTTAATAACCCCTATAAATCCTCTGATTGTATAATAACCCTTATAAATCCTCTGAATGTACAGTACCAGTCAAACGTTTGGACACACCTACTCATTCAATGTTTTTTCTTTATTTGTTAGTGAAGACATCAAAACTATGAAAAAACACATATGGAATCATGTAGTAACCAAAAAAAGTGTTCAACAAATCAAAATATATTTTACATTTGAGATTCTTCAAAGTAGGCACACTTTGCCTTGATGGCACCTTTGCACAGTTGGCATTCTCTCAACCAGCTTCACCTGGAATGCTTTTCCAACAGTCTTGAAGGTGTTCCCACATATGCTGAGCACTTATTGGCTGCTTTTCCTTCACTCCACAGTTCAACTCATCCCAAACCATCTCAATTGGGTTGAGGTTGGGTGATTGTGGAGGCCAGGTCATCTGATGCAGCACTCCATCACTCTCCTTCTTGGTCAAATATCCTTTACACAGCCTGGAGGTGTGTTGGGTCATTGTCCTGTTGAAAAACAAATGATAGTCCGACTCAGCGCAAACCAGATGGGATGGCGTATCGCTGCAGAATGCTGTGGTAGCCATGCTGGTTAAATGTGCCTTGAATTCTAAATAAATATCTGACAGTGTCTTCAGCAAAGCACCCCCACACTGTCACACCTCCTCCTCCATGCTTCACAGTGGGAAACACACATGCAGAGATCATCCATTCACCTACTCTGCATCTCACAAAGACACGGTGAAGAAAATAGGAAAAATAAAGAAAAACCCTGGACTGAGTATGTGTGTCCAAACTTTTGACCAGTACTGTATCCCCTATAATTGCTGTAAAATGCAGTTCCTTGCTAGCGGTAACCTGAGAAAGCCACAGAAAATGTAACATAGTAGTGCAAAACCCCAAAGGTTAATTCCTCTGCAAAAACCTGGCCTGGTTGTAGACACAACAAGTACATTATCAATAGTATGTGGACACTCGCTTGTCGAACATCTCATTCCGCATGGTGATCTTAGGCTTGTGTGCGGCTGCTCGGCCATGGAAACCCATTCCATGAAGCTCCCGACAAACAGTTATTGTGCTGACGTTGCTTCCAGAGGCAGATTGGAACTTGGTAGGGAGTGTTGCAACTGTTCTGTGAGCTTGTGTGGCCTAACGCTTCGCGGCTGAGCCGTTGTTGCTCCTACATGTTTCCACTTCACAATAACAGCACTAACTGTTAACCGGGGCAGCTCGAGCAGGAGAGAAATTTGACCAAATGCCTTATTGGAAAGGTGGCATCTTATGACGGCGCCATGTTGAATGTTACTGAGCTCTTCAGTAAGACATTCTACTGCCAATGTTTGTAATATGGACATTGCGTGGCTGTGTGCTTACTTTTGTATATATTATGTACAGTAGTTTGCAACCACTACTTTTTCAGTCTATGTCGGTGATGAGGAACACTAGTAAAAGCCTAGACTCTCATGTAGTATGCGGTTGAGGGTCTCATAAAATGAACCCTGTTCTGACTTGGTCACAACACGCTCAAAGTGGTTTACAGAGGGGTAGTTTGAGAAGTTTGACACTAACCTTACTGTGAACTATTTACCCGGTTGGGACTAAAGAGCATCGTAAGCTATCGCAGATATTTCTGAAGAATTCAAACATGTCAAATTCAAACTCTCCCTGCACTCGCCTGTGTGGCTTTTAACAACACATCTCATGCTAAAGAGAGAAGAAGCAAAAAACAAGCAATACTTCCTGTCCTGTGTGTCATCATCGTCAGCAGCAGCGGTGGGACAGGAGGAGTATGAGTGATGCTGGTGCTGCAGGGTTGATACCCTGTGTGTGTGTTTGTGTTTGTGTTTTGTCTTTGTGTGTGTCTGTGTTTGTGTGTGTCCACGTGTGTGTGTATGAGTGATGTTGGTGCCAGGTGTTTCCATGGCTGACGGCCAATGATGGAGAGAGCTACTTCAGAGGCAGCTGCGGACTATGACGTCCCCCATACGTCTCCCCGCGACATCGCTACATCACCCGCACCATCTTGAGACGGCAACAGTGAGAAATGGGATGAGAGTTCAAGAGAGAGTTTGCCTTCTGCTTTCAGGAAGCGCTCTTACCACATTGAAAGCGCCATTTGACTGATGAATAGTCCACTTCACAGACTTATGAATAAATTCAACGCTCAAACGACAGTACAGACTCACAAAAGGCAAATCTACAGACTATGTTTATTCCAAGAACGAACGGATCTACAGTTCTCACTTTTCTGGTTCTCACTCCCATACTCCAGTACCATTACACACACCAAAGAAACATTGGTGTAACCCAAAGAAACATTTTAGTTTCTCCCTCTGCTGTTTCCCTCTCACTCACTCCCTTCTTTCCTGTGTCGGCAGTGGACAGGTGTCTCATGTTGCCAGACCCGTGTTGGTGGATCCCCCCCCTCTGCTGCTCATCTCTCCCCCTTCAAATCAAATTCAAATGTATTTCTTTCAAATTTGATTTCAAATGTATTTATATAGCCCTTCGTACATCAGCTGATATCTCAAAGTGCTGTACAGAAACACAGCCTAAAACCCCAAACAGCAAGCAATGCAGGTACCTGGTGTTTCTCTTGCCCTTCCCCCCCTCATCCCCACTACCCTCCATTGCGAAACACTAAACCCTGAATCACATTCCTGATAGCCATTCTGCTGATGCAGAACAGAGCACAGAGACAGCCATGGGAGAGAAAGCACATATTGATCCGGGTGAGAGAGTGGGGGAGACAGACAGACTGGACTCTCATCTCTTAGACTGGAGATCTGTTCAATCGCCACTCCTCTTGACAACGCTCTTTGAAAACCTCCTGGTATGAGTGTTAAACACACACGGTGCCTGGAACAAAGAAACCCTGTGATCTGTGACTTACACCAAGCGAGTTAGAGAGTATTATCCTACTCTGTCTTCAATTAGTGAAGTGATGCCTTTATCTGTCCCCTGTAGACAAATAAAATCGGTGTTTTATTTGTTGTTTTCCACGTAATTTCCTTCCTCAGTGGCTCCTGAACACCAGCACAGGAGGATAATTCTCTTTGCGAACTAAAAGTTTCCTGCCAGGTCGTATGAAGGAGTGTATCTATCTAACACACTTCCCCAGAGTCTCTCTGTACTGCACGGCGTGTGTGTGTTAGCGTGTGTGTTCTCTCAGGTTCCTGTGAAACACTCTTACGAATCCTCCTCCTCTCTTTCTCTCTCTCAATCTCTCACTCAATTTCTCTCTCTCTCTCTCTCTCTCTCTCTCTCTCTCTCTCTCTCTCTCTCTCTCTCTCTCTCTCTCTCTCTCTCTCTCTCTCTCTCTCTCTCTTCCTCTACCTGGTGTTTCTCTTGTTATAAACACAGTTCTCAACAAATTGGACCCTACTCTTCCGGTATTTTACAATAAATCTGCAGTGACTTTGAGAAGTTTATTGAACTCCCCTACCGTCTGTTCTCCCCCTGATCTCTCCATCTCCCCATTTCTTCATACACAACCACCAAATGCCTCAGCTCACCCAGGAAGAGCTGCAACTGAGGTTTAAATGAATGGAAGGTAAACAAGATGTAGGTGATTCGTCCACAACAGATTCAATTTAAATCACATCTTTCCCTCTAACTCTTGACCTCTGTCCCTCTAACGCTTGACCTCTGTCCCTCTAACGCTTGACCTCTGTCCCTCTAACGCTTGACCTCTGTCCCTCTAACGCTTGACCTCTTCTCTTTCGTCTTCTCGTTTCTTTCATTTCTGCTGTCCAGCCCCCCCTTTTCATCTTTCCATCCTCTTTATCCACCTCTCCATCGATCTGCTCCAGCCAGGAGGCGAGGATTTGGAATGTCGTCACCGAGCGTCTCTTTACGTCTCTCCACTTCACTCGTCTGGTCGTTAGGCTTCGCCAGAACTGATCACCGTTGCTTTGTTTTCACCACTGCATCCTACAGTATAATCACCCCGGTTTGAATATAGCGTTTGATGTGAACTGACGATAAGACACACGAGCAGCCACAGATGGTAAGGATTGCGAGGACACCTCATATTTCCCCCAGTTTCGTGTTAATTAACCAGATCCTTACCTTTTAATTCTGCTGCAGATTCCCTGTGATCTCTAGGAGCGAGGAGGAGAAATAAGCCCTTTTAATTGCCTCCTTGATGACTTTCTAATGAACCTGGGTGATGAAATGAGAGGGCAGGCAGCAACTTCGTAACAGGTCACGCACAGGAAGCCGCTGAGGGCGAGGACGGCGCACAACAATAGCTGGAATGGCGTCAATGGAATGGCATCAAACACCTGGAAACCATGGAAACCATGTGTTTAATGTATTAGATACCATTCCACCTATTCTGCTCCAGCCATTACCACGAGCGAGTCCTCCCCAGTTAAGGTGCCACCAACCTCCTGTGAAGGTAAATGATTACGCCGACACTCAAATCAAATGTTATTGGTCACATACACGTGATTAGCAGATGTTATTCCGGGTGTAGCGAAAATGCTTGTGCTTCTAGCTCCGACAGTGCAGCAATATCTAACAATTTACACAACATATACCCAATACACACACATCTAAGCGGGGATGAATTAAGACTATATACATCCGGATGTGTGATGTCACAGCGGAACAGACTAAGATCCTGATGAATAGCATACAAAACAGTATATATATATATATGAGATGAGTAATGCCAGATATGTAAACGTTAAGTGACTAAGATACCGTAGAATAGTATAGAATACAGTATAGATACATATTAGATGAGTAATGCAAGATATGTAAACATTATTAAAGTGACTGGTGTTCCATTCCTTAAAGTGGCCAGTGATTTCTAGTCCATGCCTGTAGGCAGCAGCCTCTAACGTGTTAGTGATGACTGTTTAACAGTCTGATGGACTTGAGATAGAAGCTGTTTTTCAGTCTTCCGTGTCTCAGGTTGTTGATGTCCTTGATGATCTTGTTGGCCTTCCTGTGACATCTGGTGCTGTATGGTGCTGGACAACGGGTAGTTTGCCCCCAGTAATGCGTTGGACAGACCGCACCACCCTCTGGAGAGCTTTGCGGTTGTGGGCGGTGCAGTTGCCATACCAGGTGCAGTTGCCGTACGGTGCAGTTACCAGGTGCAGTTGCTGTACGGTGCAGTTGCCGTACCAGTCAGGCTGTGATACAGGATGCATTCAATTGTGCATCTGTACAAGTTTGTGAGGGTTTTAGGTGACAAGCCAAATTTCTTTAGCCTCCTGAGGTTGAAGAAGTTCTGTTGTGCCTTCTTCACCACACTGTCTGTGTGGGTGGTCCATTTCAGTTTGTCAGTGATGTGTACGATGAGGAACTTGAAGCCTTCCACCTTCTCCATTGCAGTCCTGTCGATGTAGATAGGGGGGGTGCTCCCTCTGCTGTTTCCTGAAGTCCACGATCAGCTCCTTTGTTTTGTTTTGTTGACGTTGAGTGAGAGGTTGTTTTCCAGGGACCACGCTCGCCAACAGTATGTTGTCCCTTGGAGTATTGACCAAAAATGAATAAACCCCATAGAGATACACACTATCACATCTAAGTTATGATTCTCCTTGCAAGCATTATGTCAGCATAATATCTGAGGACGGGTATCTGTTTGGTGTATAGCATAGATCCGTATTGTCCCTGGTAGAGTTGACTTATTTACTCTGTGGAGTGGAGGAGAGGAGGAGAGGGGGAGAGGAGAGGAGGAGAGGAGGAGAGGGAGAGAGGAGAGGAGGAGAGGAGAGGAGGAAAGCAGGGGGAGAGAAGAGGAGGAGGAGGAGAGGAGGAGAGGAGGAGAGGGGGAGAGGAGAGGAGGAGAGGAGGAGAGGGAGAGAGGAGAGGAAGAGAGGAGGAGAGGGGGAGAGGAGAGGAGGAGAGGAGGAGAGGAGGAGGAAAGCAGGGGGAGAGAAGAGGAGGAGGAGAGGAGGAGAGGAGGAGAGGGGGAGAGGAGAGGAGAGGAGAGGAGGAGATGGGGAGAGGAGAGGAGGAGAGGAGAGGAGAGGAGGAGTATGTTTGTGTGTGTGTGTAAGGACAGGAGGCATTGTGATGCTTCCATATTTATCTGTCAGCGTCTCTGTCAGCGTCTCTCAATCCTGCCAGAGTACCAGCTGCTCCCAAAATGGCATCTCCTCAGGATGTCATCTTTCAGAATGACTATCCCCTCTTCCTTTGTTTCTTTATTTCACTCCCTCTCCCCCTCTGGCCCTCTCTCCCTCTGGCCCTTACACAAAGCCTAGCCTGGCCTGGCTTCAGAAGCACTCATCCTCGGCCAAGTTCACACTCCCAGAATGATCGGAGAGACAGCAACGTTTTTCCGCCAATCTGCAGGGAGTCATTTTTATCCCCTCTGCAGTGTGGCAACGGACTGGGACTGCCATACACACGCACACACGCACACACACACACACACACACACACACACACACACACACACACACACACACACACACACACACACACGCACGCACGCACGCACGCACGCACGCACGCACGCACGCACAGCACACACACACACACACACACACACACACACACACACACACACACACACACACACACACACACACACACACACACACACACATACACACACACACACAGACAGACAGACAGACAGACAGACAGACAGACAGACAGACAGACAGACAGACAGACAGACAGACAGACAGACAGACAGACAGACAGACAGACAGACAGACAGACAGACAGACAGACACAGACATCAAGGCCATACTGAGATGCTGATATTAGATATTGGTTCCATGTATCAGATATTGGATACAGTTTGTGGATAGAATGCCTGTTTGATGATTAATCAGATCTGAACTCAAAGCCAGTGTCCAGTTCAGCCAGTCTAGGTTTTTCCTGTTTGTGTATATCTCGCTCCAACATTTAGCACGTCAAAAGATTTCTACATTGTGTTGTGTATATCCTGTTTTTACATTCATCCACATCACACAGTATATTTGTGTCCCCATCTGTGAGATACTGTATGATTCCAAGAAGATGAGTGTCATCTCTCCCTCCCTCCCTGCCTTCTCAGACTGTGGTGGCTGGTTGCCATGTCCCCTCTGGTGTGCTCTCTGTTCTCCACTCTTATCCTCTCTCTGCTCCTCTCAACATCTCTCTGCTCATCTCTTCATCTCTCTGCTCCTCTCAACATCTCTCTGCTCCTCTCTGCTCCTCTCAACATCTCCCTGCTCCTCTCATCTCCTCTCTGCTCCTCTCTTCATCTCTCTGCTCCTCTCTTCATCTCTCTGCTCCTCACTGCTCTTCTCAACATCTCTCTGCTCTTCTCTTCATCTCACTGCTCCTCTCTGCTACTCTCTTCACCTATCTTCTCCTCTCTGCTCCTCTCTGCTACTCTCTTCACCTCTCTTCTCCTCTCTGCTCCTCTCTTCTCCTCTCTGCTACTCTCTTCACCTCTCTGCTCCTCTCTTCACCCCTCTTCTCCTCTCTTCTCCTCTCTTCACCTCTCTTCTCCTCTCTTCATCTCTCTTATCTCTTCATCTCTCTTCTCATCTCTTCATCTCTCTGCTCCTCTCTTCACCTCTTTTCTCCTCTCTGCTCCTCTCCTCACCTCTCTTCATCTCTCTTCTCCTCTCTTCACCCCTCTTCTCCTCTCTTCACTTCTCTTCTCCTCTCTTCATCTCTCTGCTCCTCTCTTCATCTCTCTTCTCCTCTCTTCATCTCTATGTTCCTCTCTTCTACTCTCTTCTCCTCTCTTCATCTCTCTTCTCCTCTCTTCATCTCTTTGCTCCTCTCTTCATCTCTCTTCTCCTCTCTGCTCCTCTCTTCACCTCTCTCCTCCTCTCTTCATCTCTCTCCTCCTCTCTTCATCTCTCTGCTCCTCTCTTCATCTCTCTGCTCCTCTCTGCACCTCTCTTCACCTCTCTTCTCCTCTCTTCATCTCTCTCCTCCTCTCTTCATCTCTCTTCTCTCTTCATCTCTCTTCTCCTATCTTCATCTCTCTGCTCCTCTCTTCTACTCTCTTCTCCACATTTCTCCTCTCCACTCCTCTCCGCTCCTCTCTTCTCCTCTCTGCTCCAGACTTGATCCTTATTATGTCTGACTCGCGTCAATGTCCTCTTTGAGCCCCATCTGTCCCTCAACTTTGGAGTCCCAAAATCAATACACAAGACCCAGGGCAAAGATTCACTTTTCCACCCACCCTTTTCCAACCACCGAGTGGGTGGTTGAAGGGATGGATGGAGGGATGAAAGGAAGGAGGGGGGTGAGCATGTGGTGTACCATGCGCAAGGCTTTCCACAAGTGCCAGTGTGGTCTCAGTGGCGCTCGAGGGTGTCACGCGGGTTGAGGAGGGACGGAAAGCTGTGAAATTTGCTGGCACTTATTGTTGTATGGTGTTGGGAGTCTCTTTCAATTGAGCCAAGGCCAAGGTCAAACAACGGACATTCAATAGAAGCACAGATTGTTCAAAGAAGATCAATAACTATATGGCAATATATAGGGATATCTACAAACTCTTAAAGGAGAAGGTTTGATGGGCAAAAATGCAATGTAGGTATTCATATCTCTTAAGATGAGATGCAAAACAATGTGGTAAAGAGTAGACAAACACAGAGAGAGGTTTCTATCCTGATTGAAAGACCTAGAGCGTCTCGTCTGGTTATATTTAGTGAGTAAAGTAGAGTTGTAGTGCAGAGTAAAGTAGAGTTGTAGTACAGACAGACAGACAGACAGACAGACAGACAGACAGACAGACAGACAGACAGACAGACATACAGACAGACAGACAGACAGACAGACAGACAGACAGACAGACAGACAGAACAGACAGACAGAGAAACTCTGTCTCCCAGGGTACCATCACATCTTTACCTTTCTCTGCTCTCTCTCTCTCTTCTCAGCCTCTACCTTTCTCTGGGAACCTCCCCCTTGAACACCCAGACTACAACTTCCCACTCTGTCTCCCAGGGGTACCATCACATCTTTACCTTTCTCTGCTTCTCTCTCTCTCTCTCTCTCTCTCTCTCTCTCTCTCTCTCTCTCTCTCTCTCTCTCTCTCTCTCTTCTTTCCCTGTTTATCTATTTTTTTACTCCTTCTTTCTCCTTTCTTTGTCTCGTCCCCCCCACTCTCCTAAAACTCAAATTAGAGAAGGATGCAAACTCCACCTCTCTCACACTTGATCCTTCATATACAACCAAATGAGCCAGGGGCCTCTGGCACCTTAAACAGATATTGTTTTAGGCTAGTAGATGCAAAACCAAGAGGCGCTCATGTGAAGAGAAGAGAGTGAACAACAAAACGCTGTGTAAAGCAGCCGTTCGCACAGTTCCGTCCTTGAGTTGATATACTAGGGCCATTAAAGTTCAGTAAAAATGTTCAACCAGGTCATGGCTCATAGGATCCCAACCAAATTAAATCCACATGTCTGCTTCGCTCTCTGAAGCTCCATAGTAGAGCAACAGCAGATGAAAACCCCACCATGTTGCATTTTCATTGTAGGAGAAAACATACGCTGAGTGATGATGGTGCTCTCCCGTTGCATGTGTTGTGTTGGCACGGTGTTGAGATGCAGAGTGACATGAGCCGGGTAATGAGGCAGGACAGGAGTGAACTTCTTGGAGCCTGGCAGAGACAGTCACTCTCTAATGTCTTTAATGCTCAGTTCACACAGAGCCCTGATGCTGCCTCTTCACGGGTTCCCCTGTCCTCTGTTAGAGACACACGCGTAAATGCACACACATGCATGCACGAGCACAGACACAAAGGCACACACACACACTGTCTCTGTGAGCTCCCCTGTCCTCTGTTAGTGACACACTCACTCTCTATTTACCCAGCTGTTTGTATTTATGTTTTACTTTTCCTCCAAGCCGTCATTGGTTGGAGTTTTCCAGGCAATGCTCCATTACGCTCCCCCACCCTGCCAGCCCCCCCACCCCACCCGCAGTGTCTCTGCAGTGTTAGCACAGATGCTACCAACCAATTAGACCAAGAGCCACATGGAGATATGCCACAGCAAAGACTGTGTCATTACACACACAGATAGAGGGGGACAGAGGGAGGGAGGGAGACAGAGAGGGGAGAGAGAGAGAGAGAGAGAGAGAGAGAGAGAGAGAGAGAGAGAGAGAGAGAGAGCGGAAGAAGAAAGAGAGAAGGGAGATATAGAGAATGAGAGACAGAGAGCGAGAGAGGCAGAGAGAAGGGGAAGATAGAGGGAGAGGAGGAAAAGGAAAAGAAGGCAGTGTTTTCATCGGCCCAAGCTTTTTAAGATTTCTGAGAGTTAAGTATCAATTTAACGGTCTTCTGATCTGTTTCATAGCGTGTTTCAAAGATTCATTGCCTGACAGGGCTGGGTGGAAAGACAACACAGAGACACATAGATGGAGAGAGATGAGATTGGGAGAGAGTCAAAGATTCAAAGAGAAGGGAGAGGCATATCAAAAGAGAGAGAGGGATAAGATAGACTACAAAATAGAGGGGGTTATTTGCACCTGTAGCGTTCAACATGTTTCAGTCTATTTTGCTGTACCCCCAGCACAGGATGGGTTTAACTCCTAACTTGGGGAAGTTATTGTGGACACACGCATGTACACACACACACACACACACGCACAGGCACACGTACACGTACACACACACACACACACACACACACACATCTATCTAACAAGCGCTGCCTACTACCTATGTGAACTCAAGACGAACACATCAGAAAGTGCACTTCAAACGCTTTGTTTTTGCCAGCTCCTGGTTGCGTGAGGCTGCTGGCAGCACGGTGTCAGTGTCTGTGACAGCCAGGCGAAGTGGTTTGAAGCTCACATGGCTTTAAAGGGAGGGGCTCTGTGTGTGCGGAGGTGGAAGACTTAAAGATCTGATAACTGTGCTCCCAGAAAGTGGAAAGTTTGGTAGTGAAAAAACAGGGATGTTGGTTGTGTGTTGCCTTCGGGGCCCGGGGCTCTTGACAGGAATGGCAGCTGGATCAGGGGGAAGGAAATTCTTGCAGATGCCTGCCACAGGGCTTCACAGCTCCTACCGTCATGCCAAGTTTACCACCTGAAGGGGAATCCACGTCTCTCTTTTCTACCCCAGCCTACCTCCTCCATCTCTCCCTCCCTCTACCACTCCTCTCTCTCTCTTTGTCCCTCTCTCTCTTTCCCTCTTTGTCCCTCTTTCTCTCTGTCCCTCTCTCTCTCGCTCTCCTCGTGCTCTCCATCTCTCTCCCTCTCCTCCTCTCTCCTTCCTCTCTCTCTAATGAGGTACTATGGGAGAAAGCACTAGCTCAATTAAATGTAGAAAGTTGGCAGAGAGGAGCGAGACGGTACCAATTTCCTGTTTTTCCCCTCTGCACAACACAAGTGAGCACCAGGCTATAGATTTCATACTGGAATGCATGTGTGTGTGTCCGCCTTTGCATGTGTGTGCTTGTGCGTGCATGTCTGTGTATGAGTGCCCCGTACTGAGAATGCAGTGTGCATGTTTTGCTTCTGAGAATGTGCTTGTGCTCAGATTGTAGCAAAGTTTCTCAGAGATTCTGTAGATTAATTGGACTGACAAATGCAAAGCATTTGGTTTGGCCTCAGTGAAGCGTCCAAATGAGAGAGAAAAGGGAAACATGGATGGAGAGGAGAAAGAGGGAGGATGGAGAAAGGGGATTTATAGGAAAATAGGGAGGTGGAGAGAGACGGAGCGAGGCAAAAACATAGACAGGGAGATAGGTAAGGAGAGAGACAAAAAAAGAGAGCGAGAGAGCGAGAGAGAGAGAGAGAGAGAGAGAGAGAGAACCGGGAGGGTTGGCCAAAGGTTTTTGTTTCCTCGCGCAATTCAGGCCTCCCAGCTGTTGTGTCGAGCTCTGGAGAAACCTGAAACCTGATCTATCAGTGGAACAGGGCAGGGCTAACCTTAACACTAACACCCAGGGAGATTGATGGATGGAGGGAGAGGAGGTTTGGAGAGAGGAGGAGAAGGGAGGGGTGGCAAGGAGAGGGGTGGAGAGGCAAGGAGAGGGTAGGGGAGGAAATGTGACGTGTGCAGAGGAGAGGAGAGGAAAGGAGAGAGGAGGAGAGGATATTAATTTTGATTTATTACGATCCCCAGTAGCCGACGCCAATGGTGACAGCTATTCTTACTGGGGTCCGACACATAACGAAAAAGACATTACAGACCAAATACTTTATCATTTACATCCATTTTTAAACATGAACATGTAGTGTGTGTGTGCATCTATCAGTTCCACATACATGTCAGTACATACAACAAGTAGGTCGTATGGGGGAGAGGCGTTGTGCCGCGAGGTGTTGCTTTATTTGTTTTTTGAAACCAGGTTTGCTGTTTACTTGCTCTATAAAAGATGGAAGGGAGTTCCTTACACTCATGGCTCTGTATAATACTTTACATGACCTTGAATTTGTTCTGGACCTGGGGACTGTGACAAGACCCATGGTGGCATGTCTGGTGGGGTAAGTGTGTGTGTCAGAGCTGTGTGTAAGTTGACTATGCAAACAATTTGGAATTTCCAACACATGAATGTTTCTTATAAAAACAAGACGTGACGTAATCATGCATAGTATTAATATTAGCCCTCTGATTACAGTGAAGAGCAAGACGTGCCACTCTGTTCTGGTTCAGCTGCAGCTTAACTCGGCCTTTCTTTGCAGCATGTGACCATATGACTGGACAATAACCAAGATAAGATAAAACTAGGGCCTGCAGGACTTGCTTTGTGGATTGTCAAAAAGCAGAGCATCTCTTTATTATGGACAGACCTCTCCCCGTATTTACAACTATTGAATCTACAGTATATGTTTTGACCATGACCGTTCACAATCTAAGGTAACACCAAGCCATTTAGTCTCCTCAACTTGTTCAACAGCCACACCATTCATGACCAGATTCAACTGAGGTCTAGAACTTTGGGAATGATTTGTACCAAATACAATGCTCTTAGTTTTAGAGATGTTCAGGACCAGTTTATTACTGGCCACCCATTCCCAAACAAACTGCAACTTTGTTAAGGGTTTCAGTGATTTCATTAGCTGTGGTTGCTGATGAGTATATGTTGGAATCATCAGCATACTGTACGTGGACACATATGCTTTGTTTAATGCCAATGGCAGGTCATTTTTAAAAATAGAAAATAATAGATGGCCTTGAGAGCTGCCCTGCGGTACACCATGCTGTACATGTTTGACATTAGAGAAGCTTCCATCAAAGAAAACCCTCTGAGTGGAATTAGATAGACAGCTCTCAATCCACGATATGGCGGAGGTTGAAAAGCCATAATAAATGAGTTCTCAATAACAGGTTATGGTAAATAATATCAAAAGCTGAACTGAAATCGAACAGTACAGCTCCCACAATCACCTTATTATCAATTTATTTCAACCAATCATCAGTCATTTGTGTCAGTTTAGTACATGTTAGTTCACTTCTCTATAAGCATGCTAAAAGTCTTCTGTTCATTTGTTTACAGAGCAATAGCATTGTATTTGGTCAAACACATTTTTTCCCAACTGTTTTCTAAGAGCTGGCAGAAAGGTCTGCTGTTAGAACCAGTAAAGGCTGCTTTACCACTCTTGGGTAGCGGAATGACTTTGGCTTCCCTCCAGGCCCGAGGACAAACATTTTCCTCTAGGCTCAGATTAAAGATATGACTGATAGGAGTGGCTAAAGAGTCATCTACCATCCTCACTAGCTTTCCATCTAAGTTATCAATGCCAGGAGGTTTGTCATTATAACAAGGGAAGGAGAGGAAAGGAGGAGGAGGGATGAAAAAGAGTAGAGATGAATAAGCGGGAGAGAAAGAAAGACACATGGAAAGAGATTGAGCGATGGATACACTTACGCACATACAACAATCCAGAGAGAAACGGAGAGTGGCCTAGTTGAGAGTTGAGGACCCATATGTTGCTCTGACTCAGCCCGTGTCCAGGGAACCCTAGAGTTGGCAGAAGGAGCCTCTCTGTGCCCCTGTCATGTGATGGGTTTGTACCTCCTGGGGAGTGGGCTACGACTGAACAATCTCCTCTCTCACGCCACTATCTCCTTACCATTCCTGCCTCTCTGTCTCTAGTAATAAGAGTTTACTAGTAAGGCACATACATGTTCCATCTGTTGTTCCACGTTCCCAGGTGTGGGGGGGGGGGCATGTTAGAGGGGCCGGGGGGTGGAGGGGATGGGGGGGTTGAAGCGTGGGGGTGGTTGAAGGACTAGAAGCGTGCTGCAAGCACACGCAAAACCACAGTGAGAAAAGCAACAGCTCGCCCCCACTCCCTCTCTCCTCATGCTACCCCCCCCCCACCCCCCGCATCCCCTTCCCCTCCTCACTTGTCTTCCCCAATGTCTCGTGAGGGAATGCTGAGGTCAATCTATGGTATGTGGGATGTGGTTTTTTTCTCTCCCCCAAAAAATCAACATGTGAAGCAGGAGGTCTGAGGATCTGCAGAGCTATCCGTCAGGGGGCGTTGTCGATAGATAGGGAGCAGCTGTGACCTATTACTTTCCCGCTCCTTAACTTCTCCCATCTCCATCTCACCCCTCACTCGCTGGATCTTCAGAAACGTATATTGCTTTACAGACGTTGACAAAGTACTCAATGAATCTCTCAAACCCATATATCTACACACTTAAACCCCTTTTCCTCATAATATTCCAATGACTGAATGCAGCCAATTCTGCTGGCAGGGGCTTTGTCAGTGAAAGACATTACTCTGCATAGCTTTCATACTCAACAGAGTTCTGGAACCTTTTTGAAGTTGCCGGAAATAAAAAACAGCACAAACCCCAAATAGATCAAGATCCTAAACTGGAAAGTGTGTGAATTTGTTTGTGTGTCCAGGTATGTGTGTTCTTTATGAGGCGTTAAGGGTTTGGGTGTACTGCTCTGACTTCCACTATATTGTCTAGCCCATTCGGCTATTGCTACAGTTCCAGGGTCAGCTCGTTCGGCTATTGCTACAGTTTCAGGGTCAGCTCCTTCGGCTATTGCTACAGTTCCAGGGCCAGCTCGTTCTGCTATTGCTACAGTTCCAGGGTCAGCTCGTTCGGCTATTGCTACAGTTCCAGGGTCAGCTCGTTCTGCTATTGCTACAGTTCCAGGGTCAACTCGTTTGGCTATTGCTACAGTTCCAGGGTCAGCTCGTTCTGCTATTGCTACAGTTCCAGGGTCAGCTCGTTCGGCTATTGCTACAGTTCCACGGTCAGCTCGTTCTGCTATTGCTACAGTTCCAGGGTCAGCTCGTTCTGCTATTGCTACAGTTCCAGGGTCAGCTCATTCTGCTATTGCTAAAGTTCCAGGGTCAACTCGTTTGGCTATTGCTACGGTTCCAGGGTCAGCTCGTTCTGCTATTGCTACAGTTCCAGGGTCAGCTCGTTCTGCTATTACTACAGTTCCAGGGTCAGCTCGTTCTGCTATTGCTACAGTTCCAGGGTCAGCTCCTTCTGCTATTGCTACAGTTCCAGGGTCAGCTCGTTCTGCTATTGCTACAGTTCCAGGGTCAGCTCGTTCTGCTATTGCTACAGTTACAGGGTCAGCAGCATTGTTTGCTAACAGGCAGAGAGAGAGAAAGGAAGGAATCATCTTCCCAGCCCAGGCTGAGGCTGGTTACATCTTGCCCTCTCCCCTGCCAGCTCCACTCAAAGGCCGTCTTTGTCTCAGCTTCTGGATCTGCAACAACTGCACAACGGCAGGAATGTGCTGTGTGTGTGTGTGTGTGTGTGTGTGTGTGTGTGTGTGTGTGTGTGTGTGTGTGTGTGTGTGTGTGTGTGTGTGTGTGTGTGTGTGTGTGTGTGTGTGTGTGTGTGTGTGTGTGTGTGTGTGTGTGTCGCTATTTGTGGGTAAGCAATCAGTGTGTGTGTTGGTGTGTGTGTGTGTATTTTCCGTTGTGTGCGTGTCGTAGCTGTAATCAATGCCTTCTCTTTTGGATTCAGCTCATGCATCCCAGGCAGCGATTACTGGCTGGATGTTTGGCAGAGAGAGAGACCCTGCAGGAAGGCAGAGAGAGAGAGAGAGACAGAGAGAGAGAGGCCTCTGGCAGGCGATCTGACGACTCCCTGGGTGTTAGGGGTTAATCATGCCTTTGTTGTGCATTGCCTGTGTGTCCTTCTCTCCACTCCCTGGGTGGTGAGAAGGACAGGGTTTGCTCCCAGGCTGCAGCCTGATTACACTGCGACAGGGCCATTCTGGAGTTAAACCCCCATGTGTGTTTCGTATCGAGGGGGGACCATATACAGACAGACAGACACACACACACACACACTTTTTTTCACTCTAACCGTTTTGTGGTTTCGCTCACATCCTTTGAGGAGGCTATGGGGCGAGGGGCCAGGATGAGGGTGTTGCACGGCTCCTGGTATAATCACAGTAGGTGTCACAACTGTATTAGATAAAATGCCTCTGGGCCACGCTCTTCGCTCCCCAGGCTTCTGATATTTTCCTCAGTCCGGGTGAGATGTGTGAGTACACTGTCCAAGGACACGACATGGAGATCACACCTCACCTCAGGGAGAAGAAAAGGCTTACAGAACACCAGTGAACGGAGCAGAACCACCGACTGAGCCAATAGGATTAAACCCTTCACGCGACCTTCACAGTTTGCTGTTTAGAAAAGAGCTTCATTTGAGTGAGAACGGCTCCCAGCCAAACACACTGAGGAGTGAGGCAGTGTGTCCACACATGCGGAGATGTGAGGCTGAAGCATGATGCATGGGCAGTGGTGGAAAAAGGACTCCATTGTCATACTTGAGTAAAAGTGAAAGATACCTTACCGTTTTTTCAATTGCTAACATGCATTGGTCAAAACTGAAGTGACACTGTCAAAACTCTTCACGCTGTCAACGCAACAGAAGTGTGTGCGGACCAAACTGTGAATCATTTTTCATTGCTTTCACACAAAATGCATTCAATGACCACATTCTCCGAATTACAGGAACTCCTTTCTCATTCATACTCCACCACCTGCTAAACTATATATTTGCAGCACATGTTGTCAAATGCTAACACACTGTTTCCAAAACGGTTAAAAACACATTCAAAACAGAATGATGGCAAATGTCATGCATTTCTGCAGTAACCAGATTGAAACATATAGAACATCTCAGCTGAATATTTAATCATTCCAAACTCAGCTGATTGTAATTTCAGCTGAAAGCCTACCCAAGTGTCTTGTTCTCGAGACCAAACAGACAAAGGAGGACGGCTTCGGAGTTATTTAGTTTGGGACCATGGATCAAGGAAGACACGTTGGTGGGGATAGAAGAGTGGCAGGGAGAGGGAGAACGCGTGGAGGACAAAGGAGAGGAATACCAATAGCGGTGGTCTCTGATGAGATAAGGGCCACAATTAGTGACCATGTTGTAAACCATGGTCTCTCTTTGAGAGGGGCCGGTTTAAGGGTGCAACCAAATCTGCAGCGTTCAACAGTGGCATCAATAGTACGAATTGTCCAGCAAAACAATTGGTGAAATGTTCATCCTTCAATGATAATTGAACTACATACTACAGTACATTACAGTATGTTCACATTTTTACATGTACTGACATTTAGAAATATATGGATTGTTTAGTGTTTTTCGGTAGGATCCAAAGGTTGCCTCCCACAGGAGGGAGAGGCAGAATATTATCAGATGTGCAGGAAATTGCCATTGTTGACATTGTAATTGGCAACAATACAATAAAACTGGGGGAAATTTGGGACAGCGTGCCGGCAGTATAATATCACTTTTGGGAATGTGAATACTGGAACCTTTTTGAAGTTGCCGGAAATAAAAAACAGCACAAACCCCAAATAGTTCAAGATCCTAAACTGGAAAGTGTGTGAATTTGTTTGTGTGTCCAGGTGTGTGTGTCGTCAGCACGACGACAATTGCCAGAGTCCTAGAGAAACATAAAATAAGGATGAAGCAGTTGCACACTGTACCCTTTGAGAGAAATGGTGAACATGTGAATGAACTCCGGTACCAACATGTCCAGGTAAGATGTCTGTTTAATAACCAAACAGGGTAACTACACCGCTATGCACAATGTAAAGTACTGTAAAACTGGGGATTTACTGTATTTTACAGAGTAATGGAGATGGAAGCCAGGCAAACCTCATATACATCTTTGTGGATGAAGCTGGATTAAACCTGGCAAAAACACACCGCAGGGGAAGAAATGTGATTGGACAGATAGCAACCGTGGATGTCCCAGGCCAGAGAGGAGCTAGCATCACAATGTGTGCAGCACTGTCCAATGATGGTGTGCTGTTACACAAACCACTCATTGGCCCCTACTATACAGAGAGGCTCATTTCCTTTCTGGATGACCTGCATAATCGACTTGTGCCAGCAGAGGAGAGAGGGGCAAGATACTCCCCTACCTTCGTTGTTGTGTGGGATAATGTGGCATTTCACCACTCGGTTGCAGTCACAGACTGGTTTGCTGCACATCCCAGGATGTCAGTACTATTCCTGCCTTCATACTCCCCTTTCCTAAACCCCATAGAGGAGTTTTTCTCTGCGTGGAGGTGGAAGGTTCATGACCACCATCCACATGACCAGATGTCCTTACTGGATGCCATGAATGCAGAGTGAGGAGACACTTCTCCTGAAGACTGCCAGGGTGAGGAGACACTTCTCCTGAAGAGTGCCAGGGTGTGGAGACACTTCTCCTGAAGACTGCCAGGGTGTGGAGACACTTCTCCTGATGACTGCCAGGGTGAGGAGACACTTCTCCTGAAGAATGCCAGGGTGTGGAGACACTTCTCCTGATGACTGCCAGGGTGAGGAGACACTTCTCCTGAAGAATGCCAGGGTGAGGAGACACTTCTCCTGAAGACTGCCAGGGTGTGGAGACACTTCTCCTGAAGACTGCCAGGGTGTGGAGACACTTCTCCTGAAGACTGCCAGGGTGTGGAGACACTTCTCCTGAAGACTGCCAGGGTGTGGAGACACTTCTCCTGAAGACTGGCAGAGTTGTATTAGAGACTCCAGAAGATACTTTCCAAAGATGCATCGCCTGAGAAGACATAAGATGAGATGTTGATGAGAACTAGAATCCTCACAGTACTCTACAGTATGAATGATTATACTATACATGTTGATGAGAACTAGACTCACAGTATTGTACAGTGTGAGTGATTATATTATACATGTTGATGAGAATTAGAACCCTCAAAGTACTGTTCATATTGAGTGATTATACTATACATGTTATTTGAATAATAATTATTATTGCAGCCCTGGAATTTCAACTTTATTTTTCATAAGTAAATTATTATATGCAAAGATAACGAACAAAATAAAGGCTATTGAAGCAAATTGCTGCATTTCTGATTCATTCTTGTTACACACTTTAGTACAGTCAATAAAATGAAAAGGTGGTATTCTTATTCTATAATGAAATACTGATTTATGTGAAAAATCATTCAAACGTCAAAGAGAAAAGTTAATAATGTATGTAATGCTCCCTGTTAGTCTTTTTAGGTCAGTGTGTTATGAGTGACAATGTTATGCTTTCTGAGTGAAAAGTGTTGCCAGTGTTTTGGTCGAACAAGCTTATTTAGAGACATGTATGAAGTGTTTTGGTGGTTTGACTGAGTTTTGGAGGTGAGATGAACTGTTTGGCCAAGATGCATGTTGCTAATGCAGACTGTGTTGACCGATGTTTAGGTTAGCAACTAACAAACTGTAATAGAAAATGACTCAAGTACAAGTGAATGTCACCCAGTAAAATACTACTTGAGTAAAAGTCTAAAAGTATTTTGGTTTTAAATATACACACACACATCAAATTAATCCAACTTAGCGACAACCGAGATCACACCAATGTGACATATCCAGAACACTACTATCAGAACCTATTTCGGTGTAAAAACTAAGATTTTGTTGTTATATTGTATATTCTTTGTGTTTACTCAAACAAGAAAGGAACACAAATGCAGAAATGCATGTTTTATAGTTCAACATGACTCGATGCATGTCAAACAGCATACAGTAAGCACACATGCAGTAAAAATGAAAACATACAGTAAATATATTTTGCATATGCAAAGGAGGAAAAATAGTCATATTTATACTACATATTTGTATGTTACATCAATTGTATGGATCTCTGCTCTGGCTGAAAAAGATTGTAATGTAAAGGTGTTCAGGAAATTAAGGAGGTGGGCAGTGTTATGTGGTCCAAGGCAGTGGAGGACCCCATTATGGAACATCAATGAGTCTCTGTTCGAAGAGCGTAATACTACTACATTGCTTACTTACACATATTCGTAGCATTTATCCTTCGCTCTGTGGGAATTCCTTTCAAACGGGATCCTGTAGATTTGCTTCATCTGGAAAGGGTGTTTCTTAAGGATGCGGGTTATGGTGATAAGCTCACTCTGGTGTTATGGAAGATGGCAGGGTTTTCAATCATCTGTTGTTGGATTTCTTGCAGTCTTTATGGCATTATTTCCACCGACCATTTGCTTAATGGCAGCCTCCTGTTAGTCTGTACATAAATGTGTTCTACCACCACGTGGTGGTCATCTTTCAGTTCTACAAAAACAAAATAGCATCCAGTACAGTAAACACTGCAGTAATACCGTATACAAGATAAACATCTTAGAAAATAGTATAGCTCCCAATTTCATACATACAGTAATACATGAAACATTTCCTTTGCTTCCCCTTCCAGTACGTATTGGAATCTACAGTTTTTACAAAAGCTTTACGTTGTTCTACTGTCAAGTAATAAAAGTAGTAGAGAGGTCCAATGTCTGCAGTACGCACCTATTCTCATTTCGGAACTGTCCGGCTGTTGGACGCTACCCGGCTCAGATTGGGCTGCATTCTCTGCTCAGCCTCTCTCAAGGTCAGACCATGTTTGACCACATGGTTCACCACAGTCGCCGGAATTTCATCAGAGATCACTCTCCTTGTTCCTGGTCTATCTCCACCTCCCCCTCCACCTCTCTCTGCCAAGTTTGCTTCCATTGTTCTCCAAGCACAGGAGTGCTCACCTGTAGCCTTTCAATCCATACCAAATGTCTGATTGCAAAGTGAACATTTACGCAATTAGTGTTTGCACATGTACAGAGTGAAAGTGATCAATTGGTAATTGAGCTTAGCATGTTGAACAGTGTTGCTTTTCATTTTCACACAAGAGATTTTAGCTGTGAATGTTGTGCCAAAGGTGGAGAATTGTGTATTGTGTTTTGCCAAATGTTCATTGTAGAATTGCAATCTGAGTGTAAAGCAAAACATGTGCCAGTAGTATTGCAGATTTGGTATTTGGTTCTGCTGAATGAGTTACAGGTTTGGGTCATTGTGTCTCATGGGCCAGTTTAGTATGCAAACAATTGGGAACAACTGTAAGTAAACCAGACAGTACACCTTTTAGTAGTTTAGTCTGCCAGATCAGAGGCAGTAGGGATGACCAGGGATGTTCTCTTGAGAAGTGTGTGAATTTGACCATTTTCCTGTCTAAATGTAGCGAGTACTTTTAGGTGTCAATGACAATGTATGGCGTAAAAAGTACATTATTTTCTTTAGGAATGCAGAGAAGCAAAAGTTTACAAAATATAAATAGTAAAGTACAGATACCCCAAAAAACTACTTAAGTAGTACTTTAAAGTATTATTTATTATCTAGTATTTTACACAACTGTGAATGGGCCTCAAAACCCCTGTGCCTATATTCTTCTTCCATCGATGGAAATTGGGACAAGGGTTCGGGCTTTCTGCTTATTTCACCATATTAGTCCTACAGTCTTGATATCGGCGTCATCGATATATAGTGAAACATTTCAGGAAATAAAACAGCAAGCTCAGCACACTGCGGTATGATGGGTCACGCTTCTCGCATTCTGTGCTATTGAAGCACCAGAGTGTGAAGGAGCGAGTGGCGCTGTAAAACGCCCTCTCTCCTCTCACTGATGAAATCTCACAGAGGTTGCAAGTCGCTTGATGAAACAGTTGGATGTTTTCTGACCTCCGTTCTGTTCTGTGCACCTGCTCGTGGTGTTGTGATTTGGAGAAATGCTCCGGTATTCATTACCTACACCGTCACACTGACTGTGGTCCTTCCTGTTTCGATGTTTACAGGTGAACTGAATACCTGGGGACTCATTTATCACCCGCGTGTACATTTCTAACACGTTTCTGGCATATGTGGAGTTTCTAGGATTTGCATGCCCAACAAGTCATTGGGATTTATCAAACTGCCACACACAACATATAGGCATGTTTTCATTGTTGCATCAGAGCCATACTATATTTCTGCGCTGGTGAACGAGTGTTACACCACGCCTGGAAAATACCCTCTATTCACATTTTATGGGAACAAAAACACCATAATTTACTGTATAATTTGGAGATGTTGGAACCGGACCATGACAGTTGATAAAAAAAGAGTGCGATGGAAAATTGTATAACATTTCTGTAGAAGTGTGAGCAGAAGGTTTTTTCATCTTTTCCAGTGACACCTATTTCGAGTGCCAAACACTGGCCGTGCATTCTGCAAGATTGGACAATTTATGTAAAAGACAAATTGTTGTTCAATATTTTATTTATCAATAGATGATTGTGTTTCTATCGCCTGCCTCGGTATAGACTCTGAGATTCAATTTTTATTTTATTTTATTTTATTTCACCTTTATTTAACCAGGTAGGCTAGTTGAGAACAAGTTCTCATTTGCAACTGCGACCTGGACAAGATAAAGCATAGCAGTGCGAGCAGACAACACAGAGTTACACATGGAGTAAACAATTAACAAGTCAATAACACAATAGGAAGAAAAACAAAAAAGTAGAGTCTATATACATTGTGTGCAAAAGGCATGAGGTATGCGAATAATTACAAAATAGGCTATGATGTCGCATTCTTATCGCACAGCAATACTGTAGCCTACCCTATCAAATATTATAGGGCTACCGGTCTATTTACTTTCGAACATGGTTGACTATTGAATTAGTGATCGATAAATGGTGGGCTAATATTAGTTGTGTAGCAGAATAACCCAGTCATGTTAGAAAAGGAGAGACGTGCCCTGCAATATGATTATGATTTAGGCCTGTACAATAAAAGTACAATAAATATATTAGATGACATGCTGCTAAGGAACCGCCTTACCAACAGCAATGCATATGTTTTATCATTAGGCGTATGTTTTAATTATAACTCCTGTGCACCAAAAACTCATTATATGAGTGTTGCATGGAGGTACTCACAATTTCCCATCAAGGTCAACATTTATAAATACCAACCTTTGCTGGAATACTGCCGCACCTAAGGTTTAGTCTTTTTTGTCAGCAAACACCTTTCATTAATGAAGCCCCTGCACTGTGCAGAGTCACATCGTATCAAGGCATATGTTTTAATATGGTTCATTTAGTGACATTTTGGGGGGATGGTAAAGATCTTTGCCATCAGTCTTTTTGACAAAGTGCCTGGTATCATATGTCAGGATGGAAAGTTGCAGATTGCACATGTGACTTATTGAGTTGGGACAGATTTAAATGTAATTTTCATATCTGCTTATTGCCCCTGGAATGGAATTACCTACTTGGTGATCAGAATTGAGTCGGTCATGGCAGAAAAATGACAATCACCAATGACAGTATGAGTCACATGGCCAAAATGTCGCTGTCCAGTTGAATTACTTTCAATATAGACTTTAATCATTACGCTGGATGGAGAAATGGGATGAACTATTTCCGTTCGTCTCTTTTAAGAATGTAACTGGGCTTCTCTCACTGCTTTTAACAACGGACACACTTCTAAGGGTTCCGCGTTGTCACTCCACCTAAAGTATCCCAACAAAAGATGAACTGTATTCAACACTAAGCTTTTGTGCATAGAAGTCAAGGCCTTTTTCTAGGTTCCTAGATATCTGAGAATTGGACATGGCCTCTACAGCATCGACTGTCCCAGATGTTCTATACATATCATCCCTGACATATGATACTCTGCTCATAACCTGGACCGGTGGTTAATGATGGACTAATACGAATGGTCGTAATTTGTGACTTTCCTCTTTTTGCATACTGTGCTCCAGGTAATGAATTTGTTTTCGGCACAAAGACCAACGTCATCAGGTGGGAGAGAGATTTCAGTTTACAAAGCACTGGCTCTTCAGACTCAAACAAAACCTCCATCCAATGAGAGCAAACAGAGAGAACAAGTTCAATTGAGGTATGGATTTTTCTAGCTTGTGCAAATGTAACGATTGTTACAGACCATCATGCATTTTGTTCTTCTATACTGATTACTTTTTGTTGTTGTTCAAATCTCTTTTGTATCGTTTCGCAGTGTCAACTGAAAACACTGGGATACCAAAGAGATGAATTACTCTACATCAAATAACTCCACCACTGCTTCCACTTCTTATGAGGAGGACCGAGGGTCAACATTGATAGCTTGTTACTACTATAATTGATTTGATTAACCTTTCTAGCGCAGGCGTTCCGCTAGCGGAATATTTTTGGGAAATATGTAACTTTCACACATTAATTAACAAGTCCAATATAGCAAATGAAAGAAACGTATTGTTAATGCAACCGCTGTGTCAGATTTTAAAAAAGCTCTTCCGAAAAAGCACACCATGCTATAATCTGAGTACAGAGCTCAGAGACCAAAACAAGCCATACAGATATCCACCATGTTGTGGAGTCAACAGAAGTCAGAAATAGCATTATACATTTTCACTTACCTTTGATGATCTTCATCAGAATGCACTCCCAGGAATCCCAGTTCCACAATAAATGTTTGCTTTGATCGATGAAGTCCATAATTTATGTCCAAATAACTCATTTTTGTTCGCGCCTGCTGTGTCTTTACTATCATTAAATTGAAGACTTATAGTTTTTGTCAAAGATTCTCTTTAATTAGTATTACACGATCAACTGATTAATCATGTAACTGTAATTAACTAGGAAGTCAGGGCACCAAGGAAAAATATTCAGATTACAAAGTTATCATTTCCTAAAATTACTTTTCAGATATTTTATCTGATCAATTAGTCTTCGAATTAATGAATGATTTACTTTACCTCACGTTAGTCTCATTCCAAACGTTGTAAATTGTTGGTTATCTGTTGAGTACTATCCATACATCAATTGTCTTAAATCATTTATTTATTACTAACTAAGTAATTCACAGAAATGCATAAACAAACAGTAAATATGGTTACATGAAATGATAGGAGAATGTGCCCTAGTGGGCTAAACCGGCATGGCGGCGTGTTCGACAAAAGGGGAAGAGGGGGTCGACTAAGAAGTCACTACAGAGTAATAATTCTAACAATTGAAATGCTGATCCTTTGCACATGAACGCTCACTCAATTGGGAACAATTGCAATCAATATATGTATTTACGCTCAGTGTGTTGTCTTGATCGCTGGTAAAAAGTTGCTTCTTTTGTAGAATTGTCTGTCTCTCTCCCTCTCTCTCTCTATCTTGGTTATAGTGGATAGTTCAGAGTGACATTCATTAGTTTCTTTATAGAATGGTTGCTTCGGCGGTTGTCGTTCTTCGCGTTCAATGATACCGAATTCCTAGCTGCAGACTAGAAAATTCCATTACAGTTCGTAGAAACATGTCAAACAATGTATAGAATCAATCTTTAGGATGTTTTTAACATAAATCTTCAACAATGTTTCAACTGGAGAATTCCTTTGTCTTTAGAAATGCAATGGAACGCAGCCACCTCTGCTCATGGCACTCGACCAGACCTCTTACTCAATCAGCTCTCATTCTCTCCTCCTTCACAGTAGAAGCCTCAAACAAGGTTCTATAGACTGTTGACATCTAGTGGAAGCCTTGTGAAGCCTTATGAAGTATCTTGGATAGGCAAAGAGTTGAAAAACTACAAACCTCAGATTTCCCACTTCCTGGTTGGATTTTTTCTCTGGGTTTTGTCTGCCATATGAGTTCTGTTATACTCACAGACATCATTCCAACAGTTTTAGAAACTTCAGCGTGTTTTCTATCCACATATACTATAATATGCATATCTTAGCTTCTGGGCCTGAGTAGCAGGCAGTTTACTCTGGGCACTTTATTCATCCAAGCTACTCAATACTGCCCCCAAGCCATAAGAAGTTAACTGAATCTATACAAAATTACCCGATTTAGTAATTTTAAAATTGCTATTATACATTTTATACATACAAATTATACACATCCACAAAAAAACATTATGTGTCAGAGGAAACACCATACAAACCCTCCCCTAACTCAGATGACACTGCGCCAATTGTGCATCGCCTCATTTGTCTCCCGGTCTCAGCCCGCACGAGTCTCAAACCAGCATCTGTAGCAAAAGAGCTCACACTGGTGTCTTAGACTGCTGCGCCACTCAGGACCACAAAGTTTATAAAAACTCTTAAGGATCCATCCCCCTTTTTTTCAATTTTCGCCTAAAATGACATACCCAAATCTAACTGCCTGTATCTCAGGCCCTGAAGCAAGGATATGGATATTCTTGGTACCATTTTAAAGGAAACACTTTGAAGTTTGTGGAAATGTGACACAATAGATGGTAAAAGAAAATACAAACAAAATAAATGTTTTGTAAATGTATTTTTACCATCATATTTGAAATGCAAGACAATGGCCATAATGTATTATTCCAACCCAAATGCAATTTGGCCACTAGATGGCAGCAGTGTATGTGCAAAGTTTTAGACTGATCCAATGAACCACTGCATTTCTGTTCAACATTTTGTATCAAGACTGCCCAAATTTGCCTCATTTGTTTATTAATAACTTTTCATGTTCAAAATTGTGCACTCTCCTTAAACAATAGCATGGTATTCTTTCATTGTAATAGCTACTGTAAATTGGACAGTGCAGTTAGATAAACAAGAATTTAAGCTTTCTGCCAGCATCAGATATGTCTTTGCGATGGAAAATGTTCTTGTTACTTACAACCTCATGCTAATCACATTAGCCTATGTTAGGTCAACCGTCCCGTGGAAGGGTTGTTGCTTTTCAATTGCCTAGCACAAAGTATCAAAATACTAAAATACTACACAGGACTCTTAAAGAATTTAATTGAAATGTTAATTATATTTTTTGATCACAGAAACAACAAGAAAATATGGAAAAATAAATAATGAAATGTTAATTATATAAAGCAGCCCGTGTAATCATCTGCCAGAGAGTAGCCCCAAATGGCCCGAGCCCGAGGTAATACATGTGGGCCAGATAACTCTCAACGGAATCAGCCTGAGCACCAAGTAATATATACATTTGGGCCAGATAACTCACACCAGAATCGTCCCGAGCACAATCCCCACATCCTAGCCATAAGTAATTCTACTGAAGGAGCCCCAGACTCGGGCAACGAGTAGGCCGAGTGCCCCGACTCTCAGCAGGAATCAGCCCAGATCCACTGTGCCAGCTGGGTAACTATCTACCTAGAGCAGGACACTGTAACTGAGTCAAAAACATTTTTAAGTAGAGTTCATATAGAACTTAAGAGTATAAACAATTTGACAAAATTACAAATTATAATATGTGCATTTATACTTGGTGATTTGTAAGTGGTGTATCATTTCTAAATATTCAATATTGTAAAATAATATAAAGTTTGTGTATTTTACTCTACCTAGTTTGAAAGCTTGATGTTTTTATTGGGATATTTATACTCAAAAATACACTGAGTATAGAAAACGTTAACCTTATGCGTGTAGGGGGCAGTATTTTAGTTTTTGGCTAAAAAACGTACCCATTTGAAACGGCCTATTTCTCAGCCCCAGAAACTAGAATATGCATATAATTGTCATATTAGGATAGAAAACACTCTAAAGTTTCGAAACTGTAAAAATATTGTCTGTTAGTATAACAGAACTGATATTGCAGGTGAAAACCTGAGGAAAATCCAATCAGGAGGTACCTTTTATTTTGAAACCTCTCTGTTCCTATGCATGCCTATCCTCCATTTAAAGGGATATCAACCAGATTCCCTTTTCTATGGCTTCCCTAAGGTGTCAACAGTCTTTAGACATAGTTTCAGGCTTTTATTTTGAAAAATTAGCGTGAAAGATCACATTGCGTAAGTTGATAGGGGGGGGGCTCTCAGAGTGAGTTTTGCACTACAGAGTAAAGCAGCCAATGTTTCTCCCCGTGTTTTTGAAAAACCTACACACCCGTATATTATCAAATATATATTTTAAAAACAATCTGAGGATTGATTATAAAAACGTTTGACATGTTTCTGTGTACATTGTGGATATTATTTGGAATATACGTCTGAGTTGTCGTGACCGCTCTTTCCTGTGGATTTCTGAACATAACGCGACAAACAAACAGAGGTATTTTGGGTATAAAATTATCTTTATGGAACATGTAACTGGGAGTCTTGTGAGTGAAAACATTGGAAGATCATCAAAGGTAAATGATTAATTTGATTGCTTTTCTGATTTTCGTGACCTAGCTACTTAATGTTTAGTGTACATAATGTTATGTTATGCTATCGTTAAACTTACACAAACGCTTGGATTGCTTTCGCTGTAAAGCATAATTTCAAAATCTGAGACGACAGGTGGATTTAACAAAAGGCTAAACTGTGTTTTGCAATATTGCACTTGTGATTTCATGAATATGAATATTTTTTTGTAATATTATTTGACTGTTGCGCTATACTATTCAGCGGTTGCTGGCGAAAATAATCCCGCTAAAGGGATGGGTAGCGTCAAGAAGTTAAGAACACCTGCTCTTTCCATGACTACAAAAAGAAAACCAGCCACGTTACGAACACCGACGTCAAGCATCCAGACAAACTAAAGACCTTCTTTGCCTTCTATGAGGATAATACAGTGTCAAAGTCGCGGCCCGCTAACAAGGACTGCTAGCCTCGCAAAGCTGCTGACCCAGACGGCAGACTCAGAGCATGCGCAGACCAGCTGGTGGGTGTGTTTACGGACATATTCAATCGTTTCCTATCCCGGTTTGCTGTCCCAACATGCTTCAAGATGGCCACCATTGTTCCTGTACCCAAGAAGGCAAAGATAACTGAAATGAAATGAATACTTCTGTCATCATGAAGTGCTTTGAGACTAGTCAAGGATCATATCACCTCCACCTTCCTGAACACCCTAGAGCCACTTCAGTTTGCATACCGCCCCAACAGGTCCACAGACGATGCAATTAAATCACAATGCACACTTCCCTATCCCATCTGGACAAGAGGAATACCTATGTAAGAATGCTGTTCATTGACTACAGCTCAGCATTCAACTCCATAGTACCCTCCATGCTCATCATCAAGCTGGAGGCCCTGGGTCTCAACCCCGCCCTGTGCAATTGAATCCTGGACTTTCTGACTTCCCCCAGGTGGTGAAGGTAGGAAACAACATCGCCACTTTACTGACCCTCAAAACTGGGGCCACACAAGGGTGTGTGCTCAGCCCCCTCCTGTACCTCCTGTTCGCCCACGACTGCGTGTCCATGCACGCCTCCAACTCAATCATCAAGTTTGCAGACAACACAACAGTAGTGGGCTTGATTACCAACAGCAACGAGAGGGAGGAGGTGAGGGCACTTGTGTGGTGTCAGGAAACCACTTCTCACTCAATGTCAACAAAACAAAAGAGATGATCGTGGACTTCAGGAAACAGCAGAGGGAGCACCTCCCTATCCACATCGACGGGACAGTAGTCACAGAGAAACTGAAATGGTCCAACCACACAGATAGTGTGGTGAAGAAGGCGCAACAGTGTCTCTTCAACCTCAGGAGGCAACTGCACCGCAAGGCTCTAAAGAGGGTAGTGTGGTCTGCACAACGCATCACTGGGGGCAAAACTCCTGCCCTCCATGACACCTACAGCACCCAATGTCACAGGAAGGCCAAAAAGATCATCAAGGATAACAACCACCCCAGCCACTGCCTGTTCACACCGCTACCACCAAGAAGGCAAGGTCAGTACAGGTGCATCAAAGCTGGGACCGAGAGACTGAAAAACAGCTTCTATCTCAAGGCCATCAGACTGCTGAACAGCAATCACTAACTCAGAGAGGCTGCTGTCTACATTGAGACCCAATCACTGGCCACTTTAATAAATAGATCACTAGTCACTTTAACAATGCTACTTTAAATAATGCCACTTTAATAATGTTTACATATCTTACATTACTCATATGTATATAATGCATTTTATACCATCTATTACACCTTGCCTATGCTGCTCGGCCATCGCTCATCCATATATTTATATGTACGCATTCTCATTCACCCCTTTAGATTTGTGTGTATTAGGTATTTGATGGAAAATTGTTAGATTACTTGTTATATATTACTACACTGTCAGAACTAGAAGCACAAACATTTCGCTACACTAACATCAAAATCTGCTAACCATGTGTATGAGACCAATAACATTTGATTTGATTTTGATTTCATTTGACATAGACTAACCATTTGAATCCAAGTGAAAGCTATGATCCCTTATTGAAATCACTTGATAAATCCACTTCAATCAGTGTATATGAAGGGGGGAGACAGGTTAAAGAATTATGTTTGAACCTTGTGACAATTGTATGTGTACCATTCTGAGGGTGAATGGGCAAGACAAAACATGTAAGTGCCTTTGAAAGGGGTTTGGTAGTAGGTGCCAGGCGTACCGCTGCGTTTTTCACACTCAACAGTTTCCTGTGGGTATCAAGAATGGTCCGCCACACAAAGTACATTCAGCCAACTTCACACAACTGTGAGACGCACTGGAGTCAACATAAGCCATAATCCCTGTGGAACGCTTTCATCACCTTATAGAGTCCATGACCCGGTGGACTGAGGCTGTTCTGAGGACACAAGTGGTGGATCCAACTCAGTATTACGAAGGTGTTCTTCTATACTCCACTTTTTTTATTTTTTTATTTCACCTTTATTTAACCAGGTAGACCAGTTGAGAACAAGTTATCATTTACAACTGCGACCTGGCCAAGATTAAGCAAAGCAGTGCGACACAAACAACACAGAGTTACACATGGGATTAACAAATGTACAGTCAATAACACAATTGAAAAATCGATGTATTATGGCAAAAAAACAGTTACTTACTTGACCTGCTACTCCCCCTATGGACATTTCCCCCCACCCCCTCGACTGATTTTTACTCTGCCCCCACCCCAATGACATTCATCACTACTGCAGTTGTTAATAATGTATACGTTATTATTTATTTTTGAATTATTATCGGTATTGTTTTATTTCACTTTGTTTCCACACCGCCTCAATGGTCATTTAGTCTGCCTGCTGCACCCCTTTTGGTCCAATATCCACCCCAATGGACAATTATTTATTAATCACTGCTACAGTTGTACAAAGTAATATATATTTTTTTCTTATTGCCATTTTCAGTGTTTTATTTCACTTAGTCCTGCATGTCGGAGCTCTAGGACTGTAGTTTATGTACAAATGTATTGTTTTTCTTACATTTAGATTTCATGTCGAATTTCACTGAAAATGCACCCACTATCCTGGCACCAGAGTTGCCAGCTTAGTACTGTAACTTAGTACTGTAATTTTACTACTTTCCTTACTGTAAAACATTACAGCATCCATGTAAATGTACAGCAAGGATGCTGTAATATGTCTTTACTGGAATGAAAATAGCCCTTTTGGGGGTCTATTGGGGAGGATTTTTATGAAGTGGTGTGTGAATCTTTTCATGACGGTTCTCTTCCTGTATCCTGTCAACGTGCGGTGCTTTCACCATCGCTGCTGTAAAGCAAGATTACAGTATTAAGATGGCCACTGTGGAGCCAGTATAGTGATGTCCATTGACAGGGAAAGGTTTTACAGTGTAGAGTATTAAGACTTTGGCAATGGGAAGGTTTGATTCCTAAGAAACATGTCAACATGTTGTTTGAAGTACAGTAGACCAACTTCACTACTGTACTAGATAATAGCTGTGTGCTGGAAAATCTTGGTAGAGCAGGATTTAGGCCGTGTGGTTGTCATGTGAATTTCCTTTTTTATCAGCTTCAGCCCAGTCTAACTTCACACTTTTAAAAATATCATTTTTGAGTTTAGTCGTAATACTTAGTGTCAATCAAGGGAGATTTTCATCAACTTGGCAGATGAAGAAAATACTGATGGCCATTTACATTTGTTGACATCGCAGGTCTGGAAAGCTAGATATTTTGGTACCGAAAGCTAATGTAAATCATAACATTACACATTAACATTTGAATGTTGTTGGTAACCTATCTAAGATGTTTAAGCCATTTCACGCGGAGCGGAACAGGTTAGCCCAAGAGCAGACTCAGACGAGGAGACTAGGACTAAGGTATTTATTGAAACACGGGGGGGAAGATTGAGTGCAGGCCAGGGGAAGCTTGGGCGGGTTACCGGTAAACCAGGTACGGATGCTGAGGATGGAGCAAGAGGTGTTGGGACAGGGTAAGCAGGTCCAGAGGGGAATCCAAGGGAGTAGTAGAGTGGGGAATCCAGGACAGAGCAGCAGGACTGACGAGAGGTTGGACTGGAGACAGGGACCAGAGTCAGAGCGGGCAGAACTGTAGAGGAGAGGAAAACAGCATCAGGCTAGGGAAACCAGGCACAACAGGAACAAACGGCTAGAAACATGGACTGACTGAGCAGAGATTACGATCTGGTAGTGTGGAAGTGGCAGGACTGAGCATTTGTAGAGTTCTTGATTATGGAACAGGTTGTAGCTGGTGGGGATCTGTTCTGACTCCAGCACACACACACACACACACACACACACACACACACACACACACACACACACACACACACACACACACACACACACACACACACACACACACACACACACACACACACACACACAGAGGGAGAGGGAGAGAGCACTGGGGGAGTGGCAGCAGGTCAAGAAGACACAGGATGAGCACTAGAGGGCGTGGCAGGAGCAGATGTGACAAGCCAAGTGCCTACATCAGACTACAAAGCATTTGCTGAAAAAGACTAAAAACTACAGAAGTGTAACAAATATACTAAAACAACTAACTTCCCCAGCATGTAGTCAAAACTATCGTCTAATAAATGATGAGAATGATCATGAGTGGGGTCTAGAACCGGATATTCATTCTCTGTGAATCAGTGCTTCCTATGGAAAGAAATGTATCAGTGGTGGGAAAATGTCACGGTTTTGGGGGTCCGGGGTTGAGAATAAGGGCTGAGATGCTTAGTTCTGGTGACTTTTTAAAAGGAAATTCGACTCCAAAAAGAATTAAAATAAAATGATGCTGACACCATCTAAAATATGATTATATCCACCTTCAAAAAAGGGACTAAAAACATTTCATTTGTTCAAATTATTTTAACATATTGGACCATAGATAGAGCCGCACCATAGTGGCTATAAATAAATAGGCTTAAGCATTTACCCTTTTGGGCTAATCATTAGCTATATCCCAAATGTGATATTTGAACCAAGTTAGCATCCTATTGATTAATTTTATGTCCCAAAACATAAACACAGTGAATCTGAGGTTCCTCAGAGGAGGAAGGGGAGGACCATTCTCCTCAGTGAATTTCATGAAAATATACATTTTTAAACATTGAAAAAGTTTAGCATTTTTAGATAAAACTGTAGTAAATATAATCAAGTCACCAAATAATTGATTAAAACACACTATTTTGCAAAGAAGGTCCACAGTAGCCTCAACAGCACTCTGTTTTTTAAATGTCATCTGTCTCATCACAATGTTTTAACTCTAAAAACTAAAAAAAAAAATGTTTCTTTTGATGCATGGTGATCTTTTAGCCAAAGTTACCCTACAATTGCAACTCAGGGTATAAAAGGGTGCAGTTCTGACACATTGTGGATTTGAGAAAGTAGAAATAAAAAGCTGGCATCGCCCTCTTTGTAACAAAGGCCATTAAAACTGCTGTTTGCCCTGTGATTGCAAGAATTGTTGTGCATTGACTGCTTGTCAAAATGCAAGGTTCTCTCCCGATGGCACTTGAAACTTGAATGCAGCTGGAGAGGAATATCTTGCTTGCATAGAACACTCAACAAGCCAACTACGTAAATGGATAAACTATTCTACTATAGGGATGTCAGATTTTTCTATTCATTACTTGTTTTCTTTGCAGAGGAAATGTACACGTGGACTGTTCTAGTATCTTCAAAGTGTGCCTCTGCAGAAATATTTCTTCATGTTTTTTTGGCTGCAATGATTGCTGTGGCGCAGCGCCACGGTTAAATGACTGCAGCGGGAAACACTGCTGTGAAGTTGTTCTGCTGTCTGGCGGTTCTGAGGGCTCTGAAAGCGAGAATTATCTTCGGTCATTGTCACGGCTGTGTATATTCCCCCACACGCCGACACCGCCCTCAGGGAACTGCACTCTTAGAAAAAAAAAGGTTCCAAAAGAGTTATTCATGTAGAACCCTCTGTGGAAAGGGTTCTACGCAGAACCAAAAAGGGTTCTTCAAAGGTTCTTCTATGGGGACAGCCGAAGAAGCATTTTAGCTTCTAGGGAGCACCTTTTTTCTAAGAGGACTGTTCAACGTTGGTCTGACCAATTGGAATCTATGCTTCGAGATTGTTTTGATGACACAGACTGGGATGTGTTTCCCGGATTGCCTCTGAGAATAATATTCACTCACTGTATACACTGACTCAGTGACTGAGTTCATCAGGAAGTATATATGGGATGTTGTTCCCACTGTGACGTTTAGAACTTGTCAAAAATTTGCGCAAAACTGAAGGCGCGAACCACCGCATTTAACCATGGCAAGGTGACTGGGAACATGGAAGTGTACAAACAAACCAGCTATGCCTTCCATAAGGCAATCAGACAGGAAAAACTACTGAACAAGGACAAAGTGGAGTCACAATTCAATGGCTCAAACACGAGACATGTATGGCAGTTTTTTTTTGGCAGAAATGCCTTCTGGAACCTTTGAAATTTCATGTGCCTTGATAACAAATGTGTATGACTGTAAATACAAATGAAGTTGTTAAATTACGAGCCTAGTTGGTTTGTCACAGAAAAATACAGAAACTTTCCAAATGGCAATAATTGGCTGAAATAATGAATGGGCTGGACATGACGAGAGATGAGTTTCGGATTGGTCTGCCGTGTAGCATCTTCTGTCTATAAAATGAGCTGCTCGTTGTGTGTAAATATCCGTTCCACTCCATTTTTTTCAAAGGACATAACATGAGCCGTGGAGAACTGAAAATGCGTTGCTAATGCTCTCAGTTACATTGGTGCCCTGAATATATCAGGCGCTATCGACAAAGGTCAGTGGGAAAAAGTTGTGATGGACTACTTTCAGGAGGACGATCGTACCGTGCTGACTCTCTCTGACTCTGAAAATGAATCAGATGATGAGGAAATCCCTGATTTATGTAAGGAATACCCCTGTATTGGACAAAAATGAATGGCATGTCATTGGCATCGGACAAACCATATACACATTGGCCAATACCACCCAATTCGGCGTTGATTCATGCAAAGTGTATTGCAAATGCCATATGGTAATTGCCAGTTGTAACACTCTAAAATTCAACAGGGGGCAAATGCGCTCCACCGGGTTTTTCATATTGGAGATGTAACCCAAATTAATGTCCAAAAAGTAAAATTTTGAAAAAATGAACTTTTTTCAAAAACTTATCACCCCTTAAAAAAGTGCTTTCTGGACCGTTTTCGAAATTCTTTCGATTTTTTTGTCAATTACACATGTGTAAGAACTGTATGAATATACTTTTGTCCAATTTTATTATCATAATTTTTTTAATTTTTTTTATATGCGCATAAGGAATATGTTTTGTCCAATTCCAATATGATTTCATAGGAAGTCAAAAGTCAAAAGTCAAAAATGTCAAAATTTTGTAAAAACTTCACACACCCATAAAAAAGTGCTTTCTGGACCGTTTTTTCGAAATTCTTTCGATTTTTGTCAATTACACATGTGTAAGAACTGTATGAATATACTTTTGTCCAATTTTATTATCATAATTTTTTTTTTTTTTTTACATGCGCATAAGGAATATGTTTTGTCCAATTCCAATATGATTTCATAGGAAGTCAAAGTCAAAAGTCAAAAATGTCAAAATTTTGTAAAAACTTCACACACCCTTAAAAAGTGCTTTCTGGACCGTTTTTGAAATTCTTTCAATTTTTTGTCAATTACACATGTGTAAGAACTGTATGAATATACTTTTGTCCAATTTTATTATCATATTTTTTTATATATTTTTTTAAATTGTGCATAAGGATTTTTTTTGTGGGCCAAATGACGTAAGAAATTTGACATGCTCAAAAATCCTGCAGAAATGCAAAATTGACTGGCCTGATGAACTCGGGATGGCCGGGCAGTGATAGTTGTTCCTTTCCATCACTCGTTGTGTTGACTTCATCATGTCCATTTTGTGATGTTTTTTCACTATATAATCATATTGCAAGTGCACGTGCATTGTTGTGCAACTGGTAACCCAAAAATAAAAATATGGTTGTAAATGCATTTACCGGTCATTCTGATATTAATGCTCGCTATGGGAACACAGGATGGCCGGGCAGTGATAGTTGTACATTTCCATCACTCGTTGTGTTGATTTCATCATGTCCATTAGGTGATGTTTTTACACTATAGAATCATATTGCAAGTGCGCGCGCATTTGCAATATGTTTCAATGTGCATTTACCATATGAAATTTGACATGCTCAAAAATGCAAAATTGACTGGTCTGATGGACACAGGATGGCCGAGCAGTGATAGTTGTACATTTCCATCACTCGTTGTGTTGATTTCATCATGTCCATTAGGTGATGTTTTTCACTATAGAATCATATTGCAAGTGCGCGCATTTGCAATATGTTTCAATGTGCATTTACCATATGAAATTTGACATGCTCAAAAATGCAAAATTGACTGGTCTGATGAACACAGGATGGCTGAGCAGTGATAGTTGTACATTTCCATCACCTGTTGTGTTGATTTCATCATGTCCATTTGTTTATGTTTTCTCACTTTTGCAAAGTCACTGTGCATTTGCAATATGGTTCAATGGGCAGGTACCATCACGAATTTGTCATGCTATAAAATCCTGCAGGAATGTGAAATTGACTGGTCTGATGAACACAGGATGGCCGAGCAGTGATAGTTGTACATTTCCATCACTTGTTGTGTTGATTTCATCATGTCCATTAGGTGATGTTTTTCACTATAGAATCATATTGCAAATGCACGTGCATTGTTGTGCAACTGGTAACCCAAAAATTAAAATATGGTTGTAAAAATGCATTTATATGGACTCTATGGGAACACAGGATGGCCGGGCAGTGATAGTTGTACATTTCCATCGGCCCTCTATCTATGATTTCATCATGTCCAGTGGTGATGGACTTTAGAATCATATTCTGATGGATACGCATGTTGTGCAATATGATTGAAAATGTGCACCTGGTAACCCAAAAATGAAAATATGGTTGTAAATGCATTTGCCGGTCATTCTGATATTAATGGTCTGATGGGAACACAGGATGGCCGAGCAGTGATAGTTGTACATTTCCATCACTCGTTGTGTTGATTTCATCATGTCCATTAGGTGATGTTTTTACACTATAGAATCATATTGCAAGTGCGCGCGCATTTGCAATATGTTTCAATGTGCATTTACCATATGAAATTTGAAATGCTCAAAAATGCAAAATTGACTGGTCTGATGGACACAGGATGGCCGAGCAGTGATAGTTGTACATTTCCATCACTCGTTGTGTTGATTTCATCATGTCCATTAGGTGATGTTTTTCACTATAGAATCATATTGCAAATGCACGTGCATTGTTGTGCAACTGGTAACCCAAAAATTAAAATATGGTTGTAAATGCATTTACCGGTCATTCTGATATTAATGCTCGCTATGGGAACACAGGATGGCCGGGCAGTGATAGTTGTACATTTCCATCACTCGTTGTGTTGATTTCATCATGTCCATTAGGTGATGTTTTTACACTATAGAATCATATTGCAAGTGCGCGCGCATTTGCAATATGTTTCAATGTGCATTTACCATATGAAATTTGACATGCTCAAAAATGCAAAATTGACTGGTCTGATGGACACAGGATGGCCGAGCAGTGATAGTTGTACATTTCCATCACTCGTTGTGTTGATTTCATCATGTCCATTAGGTGATGTTTTTACACTATAGAATCATATTGCAAGTGCGCGCGCATTTGCAATATGTTTCAATGTGCATTTACCATATGAAATTTGACATGCTCAAAAATGCAAAATTGACTGGTCTGATGAACACAGGATGGCTGAGCAGTGATAGTTGTACATTTCCATCACTCGTTGTGTTGATTTCATCATGTCCATTTGTTTATGTTTTCTCACTTTTGCAAAGTCACTGTGCATTTGCAATATGGTTCAATGGGCAGGTACCATCACGAATTTGTCATGCTATAAAAATCCTGCAGGAATGTGAAATTGACTGGCCCGATGAACTCGGGATAGCTGGGCAGTGATTCTGGTTCATCTCCATGGCTCGTTAGGGTTGATTTCAGAATGTCACTTTTGGTGATGGTCCCTCTCCGTTTAAACATATTGCTAATGTACAAAAGTCAACTAGCAAGTCAGTGTCCATCAGTCAATTAGATGTCATTTGACACCAAACTGATACCAATTGACACCAAACCCACTTTTTCCAACTCATTTAGAAGCCAACTATCATATATGTCAGAGCAGGCCCATAATTCACAGCGCCTTTAGTTTAAAACATAATAAAAACGTAAAACACATAGTTACGTTCTAGCTGCGGGTCCAGGTCAGACATTATGTGAAGGCCTATGTGAGGCGACCCCGAATCCCGAGTTTCGGCTCGATAGGTCCTTCGGTGCCCGAGTAAAACCCTAATTGGTGCTGAAAATCCACTTTTTTCCATGCCTTGCTATGGGGTCCTTGAATGAGCTATCGGACCGAAACGTTGGGGTCCGTCTCTATGGGCCGAGCCGGTTCCAATGCACCTAGTCTTGTGTCTCTGAGACTTTTCTAAATGTCGCCATTTTCGTAATGGTCAAAATGAATTGAAATCATTGCAAATGTACGAGGCTATTTCTCGGTCCGAGAACCTTCTAGAGCCACCTAACTCACCACGCACTATCGACCCGAGGTCTAGAACAGGTTTCTAAAGTTTCGAACTCTAGGTCTGACGGTTCTTTTTTAGCTCGAACAAAGCTAACTATTGGAGGCACTGTCTGTCTCTACAACCCCCAATACGTCCCTCCTTCCAAGTTGTGTGTCTGTGTGATTTAGTTTTCCTTTGAAATTTTATGGGAAAAATGACTGATTTACAGTTCATGGGGGTTGCCTAATCACACATATGAAGTTTTGGACAGATCTGACTTTTTTAACCCTCGAAACAGCCCCTGAGACACCAATTAAGGCACTTCCGGTTGGCACAGGAAGCTATAAGTCAACACATATCCTCACTGGGCTATGCTTTTACAGAATCCTGTGTTTTAAGTCCTTACGTTAAGAATTGACTGATTTACACAGGGTTGAATGCACTATGTCTATCAAACTGCAGGCAGGTAATGGAAAAACACTTTTAGGGTGATTTTAACCACTTCCGGTTGGTCCAGGAAGCCTAGAATCAACACAGGTAGACCTCATACTGGCCTGATGGACTGTTATCAAAGACAGGTTCATACGGCATTCATAACCCATATAGACTTCAGGTTGAATTTAGAGGTGCAGGCAATGTATTCCTATGGGGAGAGAAGTCAATGCAAACTGTTTGAAGTAAACACCTTATTTTAACTGTTAAGGGTTAATGCCACACGGTCAACGTTAGGCTTGCACGGATCGGAAGGACCTTAGGAACGTACCTGAGGTCGAATTGTGCTTCTCACCCTAACGGTTCTCTCACTGTCACCCAAAAGCAAATGACGTTGTGGGGCAGGCTTCATTTTGGGCCTACTTTTCTAATGGTCGCTGCGCTCAGACCGAGCGAGCTACGGTCAAGCGGGATATCTCGTTGAACTCGGCACGGCCTAGAGATTATGTTTATGCCATTGCCTGCTCTCTGTGTCTTTGAGAACCGCACTTTTTCACTCCATCCTTGCTGTGTGTGCGTGTGAGAGCTTTTCTTTGACATCTGTTGGGAGAAATGACTGATTTACAGTTCATGAGGGTTACCTAGTCACACATATGAAGTTTTGAAAAGATCTGACCTTTTAACCCTTGGAAACTGCCACTGTGACATCATTAAAGGCACTTCCGGTTGGCACAGGAAGCTATAAGTAAACCCATGTCTTGATTGACATAGAAACTTACAGAATCCTGAGTTTTAAGTCCTTACGTTAAGAATTGACTGATTTACACAGGGTTGAATGCACTATGTCTATCAAACTGCAGGCAGGTAATGGAAAAACAATTTTAGGGTGATTTTAACCACTTCCGGTTGGTCCAGGAAGCCTAGAATCAACACAGGTAGACCTCATACTGGCCTGATGGACTGTTACCAAAGACAGGTTCATACGGCATTCATAACCCATATAGACTTCAGGTTGAATTTAGGGGTGCAGGCAATGTATTCCTATGGGGAGAGAAATCAATGCAAACTATTTGAAGTAAACACCTTCTTTTAACTATTAAGGGTTAATGCCACACGGTCAAGGTTAGGCTTGCACGGATCGGAAGGACCTTAGGAACGTACCTGAGGTCGAATTGTGCTTCTCACCCTAACGGTTCTCTCACTGTCACCCAAAAGCAAATGACGTTGTGGGGCAGGCTTCATTTGGGCCTACTTTTCTAATGGTCGCTGCGCTCAGACCGAGCGAGCTACGGTCAAGCGGGATATCTCGTTGAACTCGGCACGGCCTAGACATTATGTTTATGCCATTGCCTGCTCTCTGTGTCTTTGAGAACCACACTTTTTCACTCCATCCTTGCTGTGTGTGCGTGTGAGAGCTTTTCTTTGACATCTGTTGGGAGAGATGACTGATTTACAGTTCATGAGGGTTACCTAGTCACACATATGAAGTTTTGAAAAGATCTGACTTTTTTAACCCCTCGAAACAGCCCCTGAGACACCAATTAAGGCACTTCCGGTTGTCACAGGAAGCTATAAGTCAACATATATCCTCACTGGGCTATGCTTTTACAGAATCCTGAGTTTTAAGTCCTTACGTTAAGAATTGACTGATTTACACAGGGTTGAATGCACTATGTCTATCAAACTGCAGGCAGGTAATGGAAAAACACTTTTAGGGTGATTTTAACCACTTCCGGTTGGTCCAGGAAGCTTAGAATCAACACAGGTAGACCTCATACTGGCCTGATGGACTGTTACCAAAGACAGGTTCATACGGCATTCATAACCCATATAGACTTCAGGTTGAATTTAGGGGTAAAGGCAATGTATTCCTATGGGGAGAGAAGTCAATGCAAACTCTTTGAAGTAAACACCTTCTTTTAACTATTAAGGGTTAATGCCACACGGTCAAGGTTAGGCTTGCACGGATCGGAAGGACCTTAGGAACGTACCTGAGGTCGAATTGTGCTTCTCACCCTAACGGTTCTCTCACTGTCACCCAAAAGCAAATGACGTTGTGGGGCAGGCTTCATTTTGGGCCTACTTTTCTAATGGTCGCTGCGCTCAGACCGAGCGAGCTACGGTCAAGCGGGATATCTCGTTGAACTCGGCACGGCCTAGACATTATGTTTATGCCATTGCCTGCTCTCTGTGTCTTTGAGAACCACACTTTTTCACTCCATCCTTGCTGTGTGTGCGTGTGAGAGCTTTTCTTTGACATCTGTTGGGAGAGATGACTGATTTACAGTTCATGAGGGTTACCTAGTCACACATATGAAGTTTTGAAAAGATCTGACTTTTTAACCCCTCGAAACAGCCCCTGAGACACCAATTAAGGCACTTCCGGTTGTCACAGGAAGCTATAAGTCAACATATATCCTCACTGGGCTATGCTTTTACAGAATCCTGAGTTTTAAGTCCTTACGTTAAGAATTGACTGATTTACACAGGGTTGAATGCACTATGTCTATCAAACTGCAGGCAGGTAATGGAAAAACACTTTTAGGGTGATTTTAACCACTTCCGGTTGGTCCAGGAAGCTTAGAATCAACACAGGTAGACCTCATACTGGCCTGATGGACTGTTACCAAAGACAGGTTCATACGGCATTCATAACCCATATAGACTTCAGGTTGAATTTAGGGGTAAAGGCAATGTATTCCTATGGGGAGAGAAGTCAATGCAAACTCTTTGAAGTAAACACCTTCTTTTAACTATTAAGGGTTAATGCCACACGGTCAAGGTTAGGCTTGCACGGATCGGAAGGACCTTAGGAACGTACCTGAGGTCGAATTGTGCTCACCCTAACGGTTCTCTCACTGTCACCCAAAAGCAAATGACATTGAGGGCCAGGCTTCCTTTTGCGCCTTCTTTTTTTCAAGGTCGCTGCACTCAGAGCGAGCTACGGTCAAGCGGGCGTCTCGTTGAACTCTGCACAGCCTGGAGACTATGGTGATGCCATTTTTGTGTTGATTTCAGAATGCCATTTTGGTGATGGTCCCTCTCCGTTTAAACATATTGCTAATGTACAAAAGTCAACTAGCAAGTCAGTGTCCACCAGTCAATTAGATGTCATTCTGACACCAAACTGATACCAATTGACACCAAACCCACTTTTTCCAACTCATTTAGAAGCCAACTATCACATATGTCAGAGCAGGCCCATAATTCACAGCGCCATTAGTTTAAAACATAATAAAAACGTAAAACACATAGTTACGTTCTAGCTGCGGGTCCAGGTCAGACATTATGTGAAGGCCTATGTGAGGCGACCCCGAATCCCGAGTTTCGGCTCGATAGGTCCTTCGGTGCCCGAGTAAAACCCTAATTGGTGCTGAAAATCCACTTTTTCCATGCCTTGCTATGGGGTCCTTGAATGAGCTATCGGACCGAAACGTTGGGGTCCGTCTCTATGGGCCGAGCCGGTTCCAATGCACCTAGTCTTGTGTCTCTGAGACTTTTCTAAATGTCGCCATTTTCGTAATGGTCAAAATGAATTGAAATCATTGCAAATGTACGAGGCTATTTCTCGGTCCGAGAACCTTCTAGAGCCACCTAACTCACCACGCACTATCGACCCGAGGTCTAGAACAGGTTTCTAAAGTTTCGGAACTCTAGGTCTGACGGTTCTTTTTAGCTCGAACAAAGCTAACTATTGGAGGCACTGTCTGTCTCTACAAACCCCAATACGTCCCTCCTTCCAAGTTGTGTGTCTGTGTGATTTAGTTTTCCTTTGAAATTTTATGGGAAAAATGACTGATTTACAGTTCATGGGGTTGCCTAATCACACATATGAAGTTTTGGACAGATCTGACTTTTTTAACCCCTTGAAACAGCCCCTGAGACACCAATTAAGGCACTTCCGGTTGTCACAGGAAGCTATAAGTCAACACATATCCTCACTGGGCTATGCTTTTACAGAATCCTGAGTTTTAAGTCCTTACGTTAAGAATTGACTGATTTACACAGGGTTGAATGCACTATGTCTATCAAACTGCAGGCAGGTAATGGAAAAACACTTTTAGGGTGATTTTAACCACTTCCGGTTGGTCCAGGAAGCTTAGAATCAACACAGGTAGACCTCATACTGGCCTGATGGACTGTTACCAAAGACAGGTTCATACGGCATTCATAACCCATATAGACTTCAGGTTGAATTTAGGGGTAAAGGCAATGTATTCCTATGGGGAGAGAAATCAATGCAAACTTTTTGAAGTAAACACCATCTTTTAACTATTAAGGGTTAATGCCACACTGTCAACGTTAGGCTTGCACGGATCGGAAGGACCTTAGGAACATACCTGAGGTCGAATTGTGCTTCTCACCCTAACGGTTCTCTCACTGTCACCCAAAAGCAAATGACGTTGTGGGGCAGGCTTCATTTTGGGCCTACTTTTCTAATGGTCGCTGCGCTCAGACCGAGCGAGCTACGGTCAAGCGGGATATCTCGTTGAACTCGGCACGGCCTAGACATTATGTTTATGCCATTGCCTGCTCTCTGTGTCTTTAAGAACCACACTTTTTCACTCCATCCTTGCTGTGTGTGCGTGTGAGAGCTTTTCTTTGACATCTGCTGGGAGAAATGACTGATTTACAGTTCATGAGGGTTACCTAGTCACACATATGAAGTTTTGAAAAGATCTGACCTTTTTAACCCATGGAAACTGCCACTGTGACACCATTAAAGGCACTTCCGGTTGGCACAGGAAGCTATAAATAAACTCATATCATGATTGGGGTATGCCTTTACAGAATCCCGAGTTTTAAGTCTTTACGTTAAGAACTGAGTTATTTACGGAGGGTTTAGTGAGTGTGTGTTATTTCAGAAAATCATAGAAAATCACAGAAATCTCGCAGAGCTCCGCAGCACACTTTAAAAAGATTCGTAAGAACAACCTGCAACTGGATCTGTAACCGTTGAAAAAAAAAACACCTATCCGTGAACATCACCAAGGTGTCGTTGTACGATTTCTCTTAAATGACGATAGATAAATGGCTGGTTCTTTTTTATTGACACCGGAGGCTCCTTGACTTTGACGTGAAGTGGAAAAAGAATTTCTCTATTTTCATTTTGGACCTTTAATCCCAGATAAATGGCCATAACTCAAAAACCGTTGAGGCCTAGACGCCATCTTGTTCGGGGCCAACTGCCCATTATGCCGCCCTACGCTCACCGAGTTTCGGCTTCTAAATATTTTCAGTTTTCGAGATAAGGCCCCGTCGTGAATCGTGATGTTTTGTAGCAATAGCCATATGATTGCTTATGCCCTCTTGTGGGAATTTCCGGGACATGGGAAAAATGACATAAATCTTATTATTTTTGTAAAACGGAAACCGAATGTCCGACAACGTTCATTTGATGACTTCCTGGTAGGTCCGGCCCTGCCGCTCGGCCCGACGCCGTCCGCGAATTTTACAAACGATTTCGGACGTCTAGTAAGGGACCGTACATTTGCAATATGGACTTTCTCACTAACCATACAGGTACTGCCGAATTCTTCCCTTAAGGTATGTAAAAACATTTTCATTGAAGAAGACATTGTAGAGTCTTCTGATGAAAGCGATGGGGAAAAAAAACGCGTTCTATAGTATTGTTGTCACGGAAGAAGTTGAGTTTTGAAATCAGTGGAATGTCTGGTAGAGGCTGAGTATGATATGGAGATTAAATACAATTCTGGCGTTTGATTACAGATGCAGAGGGAGTCGAAAAGAGAACACAGAAGGCTGTTGTATAAAACACCTATCACTGGATTACATCTTCAAACTAAGTGCAACCATGGCAACCGTGACAGAGAGAGAGAGAGAAAGATCTGATGATTCTTATGGCATTGCACACTGTCAGTGTTAACCAGAGTGACTTGACACAACGGGCCAAGCAAGCTGTCCAAACAAAACGGAAATGACACATGACATCTTATTTAATGAAAGGGGTTGCATTCGCCATGAAGCGTTCATCCAGGTTTCAGAAATTATACATTTCTAATTTTGTCAGAAAGTTGTTTTCATTTCAAGTTAAAACTTACTGTTAGCTAGTTAGCTGATGTTAGGTGGCTCGCTAGCTAACATTATCGCTAAGTGTATGATCTGTGTACTAATATTATCTAACTAGCCAACATTAAACCTATTTGGTTCCTATAGCTAGCTATGACAATCGGTTTGTATTGCTAATACTCTATGGATTGGGATTATGGTTCATTGTTTAGCTAGCTAACTACATGTCTAAACAAAAGATCCCAACCAGTACCAGCACTTCAGGTGAATGTCATTTGCATTGCATTGTATGAGGTTATTCTTCTTATCTAAGAAACAGCTTCTACCCCCAGGCCATCAGACTGTTAAATAGTCACCACCACCCAACCTCCAAAAAGTACCCTGCCTTGAACTTAGTCCCTGTTACTAGCTGGCTACCACCGGTACTCCACCCTGCACCTTGGAGACTGCTGCCCTATATACATAGAGCCATTCAACACTGGTCACTTTGATAATGTTTACATACTGTTTTACCCACTTTATATGTATATACTGTATTCTAGTCATGGCTCACCCTATATACAGTGGGGAGAACAAGTATTTGATTTGGCAGGTTTTCCTATTTACAAAGCATGTCTGTAATTCTTATCATAGGTACACTTCAACTGTGAGAGAAAATCCAGAAAATCACATTGTATGATTTTTAAGTAATTCATTTGCATTTTATTGCATGACATAAGTATTTGATACATCAGAAAAGCAGAACTTAATATTTGGTACAGAAACCTTTGTTTGCAATTACAGAGATCATACGTTTCCTGTAGTTCTTGACCAGACTAGCTAGGCCACTCCAGGACCTTGAGATGCTTCTTATGGAGCCACTCCTTAGTTGCCCTGGCTGTGTGTTTGGTCGTTGTCAGGCTGGAAGACCCAGCCACGACCCATCTTCAATGCTCTTACTGAGGAAGGAGGTTGTTGGCCAAGATCTCGCGATACATGGCCCCATCATCCTCCCCTCAATACGGTGCAGTCGTCCTTTCCCCTTTGCAGAAAAGCATCCCCAAAGAATGATTTTTCCACCTCCATGCTTCACGGTCGGGATGGTGTTCTTGGGGTTGTACTCATCCTTCTTCTTCCTCCAAACACGGAGAGTGGAGTTTAGACCAAAAAGCTATATTTTTGTCTCATCAGACCACATGACCTTCTCCCATTCCTCCTGTGGATCATCCAGATGGTCATTGGCAAACTTCAGACGGGCCTGGACATGTGCTGGCTTGAGCAGGGGATATTGCGTGCGCTGCAGGATTTTTAATCGATGACGGCGTAGTGTGTTACTAATGATTTTCTTTGAGACTGTGGTCCCAGCTCTCTTCAGGTCATTGACCAGGTCCTGCCATGCAGTTCTGGGCTGATCCCTCACCTTCCTCATGATCATTGATGCCCCACAAGGTGAGATATTGCATGGAGCCCCAGACCGAGGGTAATTGACCGTCATCTTGAACTTCTATTTTCTAATAATTGCGCCAACAGTTGTTGTCTTCTCACTAAGCTGCTTGCCTGTTGTCCTGTAGCCCATCCCAGCCTTGTGCAGGTCTACAATTTTATCCCTGATGTCCTTACACACAGCTCTCTGGTCTTGGCCATTGTGGAGAGGTTGGAGTCTGTTGATTGAGTGTGTAGACATGTGTCTTTTATACAGGTAACGAGTTCAAACAGGTGCAGTTAATACAGGTAATGAGTGGAGAACAGGAGGGCTTCTTAAAGAAAAACTAACAGGTCTGTGAGAGCCGGAATTCTTACTGGTTGGTAGGTGATCAAATACTTATGTCATGCAATAAAATGCAAATGAATTACTTAAAAATCATACAATGTAATTTTCTGGATTTTTGTTTTAGATTCCGTCTCTCACAGTTGAAGTGTACCTATGATAAAAAATGATAGCCCTCTATATGCTTTGTATGTAGGAAAACCTGCAAAATCGTCAGTATATAAAATACTTGTTCTCCCCACTGTGTATATATATATATATATATATATATATATATATTATATTTTACCGTTATTTTACCAGGCAAGTTGACTGAGAACACGTTCTCATTTACAACAATGATGAATGAGCCAATTTTAAGCTGGGGATGATTAGGTGACCATGATGGTATGAAGGACAGCTTGGGAATTTAGCGAGGACAATAGGGTTAACACCCCTACTCTTATGATAAGTGCCATGGGCTCTTTTAATGACCTCAGCGAGTCAATATAACTACTGCTCTACACAACTTGTCTTATTCATATACTGTCCATACTGTCTATACACACCATAACAAAAAGAATAGACACAAATTCAAGAAATAAATGAAGAAATATCAGAATGAACGATGTCAGAATCCGGTATTATAAATACATACAGTGCCTTCAGACAGTATTCACACCCCGTGACTGTCACGTTCTGACCTTAGTTCCTTTGTTTTGTCTTTTGTTTTAGTATGGTCAGGGCTTGAGTTGGGTGGGTTGTCTATGTTAGTTTGTCTATGATTTTCTATTTCTGTGTTTGGCCTGGTATGGTTCTCAAACAGAGAACGTTGTCCCTGATTGAGAACCATATTTAGGTAGCCTGTTTTTCATTGTGTTTTGTAGGTGGTTGTTTTCAGTCTTTGTGTGTCGACACCAGACAGAACGGTTCCTGTTGTTTCTTTTTTGTTTTGTTATTCAGTGTTCAGTTTACTTTATTAAAAAGATGAACACGTACCACGCTGCGCTTTGGTCCTCACCTTCTTCCACCGACAACAGCCGTTACAGTGACTTATTACACATTTTGTTGTTTAATTCAAAATGGATTAAATACAATTGTTTCTCACCCATCTACACACAATACCCAATCATGACAAAGTGAAAACATGTAAAAAAAAATGTTTGAACATTTATTATTACATTATTATTTATTATTTATTATTATTACATTATTATTTATTGCAGACTGACAGCAAGGAGCTGTCAGTCTGTAAGGAGCTGCCAGTCTGCAAGGAGCTGCCAGTCTGCATAGAGCAGCTAGATCCGCCAGTCAGCCATGATCTTCTAGATCTGCCAGTCAACCAGATTCTTCCAGATCTACCAGTAAACCAGTCTCTTCCAGATCTGCCAGTCTGCAAAGAGCAGCTAGGTCTGCCAGTCAACCAGAATCTTCCAGATCTGCTAGTCAACCAGAATCTTCCAGATCTGCCAGCCAGCCAGGATCTACCGGAGCCTACTACCTGCCTGAGCTTCATCTCAGTACTGGCTTCCTCTCAGTACTGGGCTTCCTCTCAGTAATGGGCTTTCTCTCAGTACTGGGCTTCCCCTCAGTTCCGGGCTGCCCCTCAGTCCCGAGCTGCCCCTCAGTCCCGAGCTGCCCCTCAGTCACGAGCTGCTCCTAAGTTCAGTGGGGTTCTGGGTGAGGACTATTAGGCCATGGTCGGCGGCGAGGGTGGATTATCCCAGGATGCGAAGGGGAAGAACTATGACTTTAATCTACAATGGAATGGTTCAAAAATAAACATATCCAGGTGTTAGAATGGCCAAGTCAAAGTCCAGACCTGAATCCAATCGAGAATCTGTGGAAAGAACTGAAAACTGCTGTTCACAAATGCTCTCCATCCAACCTCACTGAGCTCGAGCTGTTTTGCAAGGAGGAATGGGAAAGAAATTCAGTCTCTCAATGTGCAAAACTGATAGAGACATACCCCAAGCGACTTATAGCTGTAATCGCAGCAAAAGGTGGCGCTACAAACATTAAGGGGGCTGAATAATTTTGCACGCCCAATTTTTCAGTTTTTGATTTGTTAAAAAAGTTTGAAATATCCAATAAATGTCGTTCCACTTCATGATTGTGTCCCACTTGTTGTTGATTCTTCACAAAAATATACAGTTTTATATCTTTATGTTTGAAGCCTGAAATGTGGCAAAAGGTCGCAAAGTTCAAGGGGGCCGAATACTTTCGCAAGGCACTGTATATAGTGCCACTTTATGGGATGTTGTGTGTAGGCCAGTGACAAAAAATATAGATATTTTAAATTAATTCAGTAACACAACAAAATGTGGAATAAGTCAAGGGGTGTGCATACTTTCTGAAGGCACTGTATATTTTTATATTGCAGACTCCAACACTCGGATATTTCTTAATTTCTTTCTTGAATTTGTGACGATAGTTTTGTGATGTTAGTTATTACTGCACTCTGTCGGAGCTTGAAACTTCATTACAAAGGCAAAATATTCTTCATACGAGACCAATAACAACTTCCTGGGCCGGGAGAGGGGGACAGGGAGAGAGAAGGGACAAACAACTTGAAGATGAGGGCATTCAAGATCATTAGGATTATCCTTGTCACTGTGGTGATTACTTATCTTCCAATGATAGTGGTAATACCAATGCAAGATTACATAGAGATCACCCTTGCCTTTACCATCTGTTTCTTCATTGTAGTTGTGACTGGGTTTGTGCAGCCCCTCCTCTACCTTCATAGGTCTGGGGAACTGCCATGTTTTCCCTGAGGAAAAGGTTTCATGATCTGTATCTAGGGTAAAATGCAGTAATTGACCATTTATGAACAGTGTATCTCATGAACAGTTATTTTGATAGTTTAGAACTTAAATAGAGTGTTGACATGTTTTCCTCGTGATACGTCGTATTGAATAGATGTGTCCGCTGAACTCCACATGAGTCTCCCTCTGTGACGGTGTCAGTGTTTGCTAGGAGTGGTGGGTAGGAGTCAGGCGCAGAGAGCAGAGGGTTCGGTGACGGTCACGCCAAATACAGGGCGCATAACACTGACCAGCCCAAAACACAGGACAAACAGTCAGGAGAAAACAAAAAGAAAACGCACATCCACAACCGACAGGGTAACAAATAATCAGGGCACAAACCTAAGCGGGCCTAACAGGTTTAAGTAGACAAAAATCAAGAAACAAAGAAAGGAAAAGGTGTAAATAATAAGACTAAACTAACAGAAAAGGAAAAAGGGATCGGTGGCGGCTAGTAGACCGGCGACGACGACCGGCGAGCGCCGCCCGAGCAGGCAGGGGAGTCACCTTCGGAGGGAGTCGTGACAGACGGAACATTTCATTTTGAAGTAACTTACAAAGTATTTCTTTAAAATGTTAAGTACTTCCGGCATGACTATTAGAGAAAATATGAAATATTAAGGGCAGAAAATATAGTATTATCATCGATGTCCACCTGCAGAGAATTATGTAGTGAATTCTGGTAGTGCTCCGCATTCCGAGTGTTATGGAAGAGGCCATTCACTATAAATGAGAAAAGGGGATACGAAGGAGGGATGGAGGCATAAAGGGAGCGGAGGATGAGAATCTGCCCAGGGCACATCGATTAAACAGGGGGAATGAAGGCAGCGAAATCTCAGGTCTGACACAGCAGGGACAGGCCCTAGGCAAAACAGGTCTCTCTCTCTCGCTGTGTGTGTGTGTGTGTTGGTGTTTATGTGTATGTATGCCTGTGCGTGAGACTGTGTGTGATTTATGCCTATACCCATGCATGTGTGTGTGTCTCTGGAGGCAGGTCTCTACTGACCATGGGGCTGTCAGGAGCGTTTAGCCTGGATCCAGTGCTGGGTCTCCCCAATGACTCCTCTCTGACTCAGAGAGACAGACGGCCGCCCCAAGTCAGGGCCTGCAGCCAACACCTCTGGGCTGTGTCTCAAACAGCACTCTATTCACTATACTGTATAGTGCACTACTGTTGACCAGACCCCATTCCCTATCTGGTGGTTTACCTTTGGCCAGGGTACACACACTCTGGTTAAAAGTAGTGCACAATATAGGGAATATTGTGACATTTCGGATGCAGGGAGAGACGCTCAACAGCCACACCACACAGCCCTCTGACTAAGAATTGGCAGCTGGACTGCATATCAGCCATATAAAGCAATGTCATAGTGGCTAATAGGAAAATGTGTGGTTATGAAAAAGACAAGGAGACCAGTTGGAAGAGAAGAAGGACTTAAGGAAGGAGGGAGAAAGGAGGAAGAAGTCAAAGAAGGGGAAAAGGAGGGGAGGAAACGATAATCGATTTATTTGAATAAGAACGCAAGCAAGGAAAAGAACTGCAGCATTTGAAGGCACTGTAGTATAACTTGAATTAGATGGAGCCTGTCTCCATCAGCACCAAGCCCTGCTCCCAACCAAGGGAAACACAGGCTGCTTTAGAGAAACGCAGGGCGTAATCTACTTTCTCTTCCCCCTGAAGCGTAACAAAGAGCGAGAGAAGACTGTTTGTGATGCTAATTCTCTATGAATAAAAATGCACACAGATTCAGAAATGCTTTTTATAGAGAGAGAAAGAGAAAGAGATATATAGAGATAGAGAGTGATATATATATATATATATATATATGAGAGAGAGAGAGAATAAAATGTTCCAGGAATCTGGAGCTAATCTGTTACATTACTATAGTAGTGGTAATGTGGATGTTCACGAGGCTAATGATGAAATATGAACGGGACTAAATGGGACCTGAACATACAGTGAGTGTACAAAACATTAGGAATACCTTCCTAATATTGAGTTGCACCCCCCTTTGCCATCAGAACAGACTCAATTAGTCAGGGCATGGACTCTTCAAGGTGTATCGAAATGGATGCTGGCCTATGTTGACTCCAATGCTTCCCCCAGGTGTGTTAAGTTAGCTGGATGTCCTTTGGGTGGTGGACCATTCTTGATACACACGGGAAACTGGTGATCGTGAAAAACCTAGGTGAGTTCTGGACACAAACCGGTGCGCTTGACACCTTCTACCATACCTCGTTCAAAGTCACTTACATTTTTTGTCTTGCCCATTCACCCTCTGAATGACACACATACACAATCCATGTCTCAAAAAGTAAAAATAAACAACCTTCTTTAACCCGTCTCCTCCCCTTAATCTACACTGATTGAAGTGGATTTAACAGGTGACATCAATAAGGGATCATAGCTTTCTTCTGGATTCACCTGGTCAGTCTATGTCATGGAAAGAGCAGCTGTTCACAATGTTTTGTACACTCAGTGTACAATCTCACACATATTGAATCAGTACCTGCTGACAGGGAACTAATTCTCTGCCAGTGTGATTAGCCTATCCACGTGATGCAAAGTTCTGTGAAACTGACTCCGCTTATACATACTAGGGGGCAAACAGCTTACTGTCACCAATCTTAAATCCCTGGATATTCTTCTGTTCTTTTCCTCCTACTCTCTCTTTTTCTCTCTTCTATGCCTCGCCAAACAGAAGATATATATATATATATATATATTCACACACACGCATTAAATATGTATATATTAGCAATTGAGGCCTCAGAGAAATCGTCATTTGCAATCCTATCAAAACACTATCATGAAATTTTTGTTCGGCGGAGGCTTGTGTCCCCGAGGACGCCGTTAGGAAAGATGACAAATGTGCCTGAACAGAAAAATCTGCGGAAAAATGAGATTTAAATCTAATTTGAGTAACCTAGATCTGAGATGATATACTGGGGGGATCACAGGGTGATGGCACAATCAGTCAGCACCAGAGAGGAGGAGAAGAGAGAGAGAACAGGGAGAGAACAAAGACGAGGGTGAGCAGAGTACAGGAGGGAAGAGACGAGAGTAGCAGAGAGGAGATGAAGTGAGGAGGAGGAAGAGGGGTCGAAGATGAGAAGGGAGGGGAGCCGAGAGGTGAGAAGGATGGGGGAGAAAATGAGAAGAGTCGAGTATGGTGCAGGGAGAGGGGCAGACTGTGTATAGGAGCTCTGAAGATGAAAGAGGTTTCCTTGGCGCTCACCCTATTAATGTTCAACAAAACACAGGAGCAGGAGAGAAGATCGGCACCCGACGTCTTTCAACTATCTTCGTCACGCAGCGAGGCAAGAGAAAGAGAGAGGAGAGCCATGTATGAAATATTTACTCAAGGCAAACATTTGTTTATCTTTCCTGACACGATGTGTTGCTTATTGGTTCCAGTCCCTCAGAATAGGCCGGTTTTCATGGAGACCCAACTGAGACGTCCAATTAGAGACTGTGATTCTCTTTGAGAAACCTCTTTGAAACAGAGTCTTTTGTGGCTCTGTCTTTCAAACCAACAGTAACAAGTGTTCTCTGGCTGATCTAAGGAGGGCTCAGCCTGCATAATTGCCTGACATTGAGAAAACGAGAGAATGAGAGAGAGAGAGAGAGAGAGAGAGGAGAGAGAGAGAGAGAGAGAGAGAGAGAGAGAGAGAGAGAGAGAGAGAGGCAGGCTACGAAATATGCCTGCTGGTAGTCTGAAGCACAACTAACTGTCAATTAGGAGGATAGTTATTGTTTCACAGAAACAGGCCACTCACCATATGCCCTTATCAGTTGCATCATCCATTTTTTGTCCTACTGAGCTCGATTTCAGGCCAGTTTCCTACTTCTCACAGCTCCAAACTTAACACAGCGCTTCGAAGTGGCGGGGCGGCAGGGTAGCCTAGTGGTTAGAGCATTGGACTAGTAACCGAAAGGTTGCAAGTTCAAATCCCCGAGCTGACAAGGTACAAAATCTGTCGTTCTGCCCCTGAACAGGCAGTTAACCCACTGTTCCTAGGCCGTCATTGAAAATAAAAATTTGTTCTTAACTGACTTGCCTAGTAAAATAAAGGTTAAAAAAAAATGAACACATTTTTAATAAAGCCAACGAACTCTAAATGCTTACATGCATTCTGATCTCACTGGTTTGTAACGCTGAAATTCAGATTGAGGGAAATGTATGAAATCAAATTACAATAAGCCCGGCATCACATCAGAGCCAGCGGGAAAAGTTCAATAAAGATCATTTGGACATTCCAAACTTCTCCCAACTACACTTATCCACAGCGTCCAGCCTATATCGACCCGTGAGGAAAGCAACCCTTGGTCTCGTCATTAGAATAGAACCGGAGCACTCAATGAGTTCTGCTTAGCCTGTTACCTAGCATTACACCTGCCTGGGACTGTTGCTTTATTGACTCTAATTCGTTACCCCTACCTCTCAGTCGGTCTAATGGTCTTTAATCGGATGAAGAACATTATCTATGTCATAGTCTACAGTCCGACCGTAAGTAAATACCATGGTAATGAAGCTCCTCTCCTCTTTCCTCATCCTCCTGTTTGTAGCGTCGATACAGTTAGCATTGATCCCACTTGCAGTAAGTACAGAGGTTCTTATAGTAGATTGAGTTGTTGCACATCTAACTGACAGATATCTATGCTCACATATTTGCCTCGATTAGTCACAGACCTTGATGATATCTGCTGATAATGTAAAGATTCAGTATGAATGAGTGAACACAAACAGTGGGAAAAAACGAGCCAGTTTCTTTGATCAGTAACAACCGGTCACCGTAGACTGTCTCCGAGAATCACAGGTTCAAAGAGAATCGTTCAAATAAGATGTGATGAACTTAAAAAGCTTCCCCCTAAGAAGACAATCAAATCCGTTTCGAGAGGTCAAAAGACAATCGGACCAGAAGTGTTCAGGGACACGGTTCAACACCTCAGAGTTCCTTTAGTTCCTCGGTGATGATTCCTTGTTCATCTCATTTAGAGAGAACCTGTGCTTGGTTCTGCTCTTAATCCGGGGCAGCAGGTAGCCTAGCGGTTAAGAGCGTTGTGTCAAGTAGCATAAAGGTTTCTGGTTCCAATCCCATAACCAACAAGGGGACAAATCTGCCGATGTGCCATTGAGCAAGGCTCTTAAGGTAGGTTGCTCCTGTAAATGGTTTTTGGTAAGAACATCTGCTAAATTACTAAAATGTCACATCCATTGGGTAGGATAAAATCCCACGCGGAATGAGTAGGTGTGCGATCAGATAACGGGACTGCAAATTGGGAATGATATGCAGTGTTAGCAAGTGGAATGTTTCATATCCAAACTTCAGAAGCTGATCAAAGTAGGTTCATTGAAAATGACTATGTTTTCTCTTCTCCCCTGCTGTACCACTGTAAAGCTGCTGTGGTGCTTGAAAAGAAGATGGTAGATCGACATGTATAGCATCAGCCTGTTAGATAAGTGTGTCTGCCAAAAACACAGAGAGGGAAACCAAGCTGTAACAAGTGTGACAGAGTGTTGGGAAGAGAGCTGTATAGGTTAAGACAGAGTGTTAGGAAGAGAAGAGTATAGGTTAGAATAGAGTGTTGGGAAGATAGCTGTAAAGGTTAGAAAAGAGTGTGAGAAAGAGAGCTGTATAGGTTATCCAGAGTGTTAGAAAGAGAGCTGTATAGGTTAGAATAGAGTGTTAGAAAGAGAGCTGTATAGGTTAGAACAGAGTGTTAGGAAGAGAGATGTATAGGTTAGAACAGAGTGTTAGGAAGAGAGATGTATAGGTTAGAACAGAGTGTTAGAAGAGAGATGTATAGGTTAGAACAGGGTGTTTGAAAGAGAGATGTATAGGTTAGAACAGAATGTTGGGAAGAAAAGTTTATAGGTTAGAATAGCGTGTTAGGAGGAGAGCTGTATAGGTTAGAACAGGGTGTTAGGTAGAGAGCTCTATAGGTTATAACAGAGTGTTAGGAAGAGAGCTGTGTAGGTTAGAATAGCGTGTTAGGAAGAGAGCAGTATAGGTTAGAATAGAGAAGTGAACAGAGTGTTTGGAAGAGAGCTGTATAGGTTAGAACAGAGTGTTAGGAAGAGAGGTGTTTAGAGTGTTAGAAAGAGAGATGTATAGGTTAGAACAGAGTGTTAGAAAGAGAGATGTATAGGTTAAGACAAAGTGTCAGAAAGAGAGCTGTATAGGTTATAATGGAGTGTTAGAAAGAGTGCTGTATAGGTTAGAACAGAGTGTAAGGAAGCGAGCAGTATAGGTTAGAACAGAGAAGTGAACAGAGTGTTTGGAAGAGAGCTGTATAGGTTAGAACAGAGTGTTAGGAAGAGAAGTGTATAGGTTAGAACAGAGAAGTGAACAGAGTGTTAGGAAGCGAGCAGTATAGGTTAGAACAGAGTGTTAGGAAGAGAGCTGTATAGGTTAGAATAGAGTGTTAGAAAGAGAGATGTATAGGTTAGAACAGAGTGTTAGAAAGAGAGATGTATAGGTTAAGACAAAGTGTCAGAAAGAGAGCTGTATAGGTTATAATGGAGTGTTAGAAAGAGTGCTGTATAGGTTAGAACAGAGTGTAAGGAAGCGAGCAGGTTAGAACAGAGTGTTAGGAAGAGAAGTGTATAGGTTAGAACAGAGTGTAAGGAAGCGAGCAGTATAGGTTAGAATAGAATGTTAGGAAGAGAGCAGTATAGGTTAGAACAGAGAAGTGAACAGAGTGTTAGGAAGAGAGCTGTATAGGTTAGAATAGAATGTTAGGAAGAGAGCTGTATTGGTTAGAACAGAGTGTTAGGAAGAGAGCTGTATAGGTTAGAATAGAGTGTTAGGAAGAGAGCTGTATAGGTTAGAACAGAGTGTTTGGAAGAGAGCTGTATAGGTTAGAATAGAGTGTTAGGAAGAGAGCTGTATAGGTTAGAACAGAGTGTAAGGAAGTGGAGCAGTATAGGTTAGAACAGAGAAGTGAACAGAGTGTTTGGAAGAGAGCTGTATAGGTTAGAACAGAGTGTTAGGAAGAGAAGTGTATTGGTTAGACAGAGTGTTAGGAAGCGAGCAGTATAGGTTAGAACAGAGAAGTGAACAGAGTGTTAGGAAGAGAGCTGTAAAGGTTAGAATAGAGTGTTAGGAAGAGAGCTGTATAGGTTAGAACAGAGTGTTAGGAAGCGAGCAGTATAGGTTTGAACAGAGTGTTAGGAAGAGAAGTGTACAGGTTAGAACAGAGTGTAAGGAAGCGAGCAGTATAGGTTAGAACAGAGAAGTGAACAGAGTGTTAGGAAGAGAGCTGTATAGGTTAGAATAGAATGATAGGAAGAGAGCTGTATTGGTTAGAACAGAGTGTTAGGAAGAGAGCTGTATAGGTTAGAATAGAGTGTTAGGAAGAGAGCTGTATAGGTTAGAACAGAGTGTTAGGAAGAGAGCTGTATAGGTTAGAATAGAGTGTTAGAAAGAGAGATGTATAGGTTAAGACAAAGTGTCAGAAAGAGAGCTGTATAGGTTATAATGGAGTGTTAGAAAGAGAGCTGTATAGGTTAGAACAGAGTGTTTGGAAGAGAGCTGTATAGGTTAGAATAGAGTGTTAGAAAGAGAGATGTATAGGTTAAGACAAAGTGTCAGAAAGAGAGCTGTATAGGTTATAATGGAGTGTTAGAAAGAGAGCTGTATAGGTTAAAATAGAGTGTAAGGAAGCGAGCAGTATAGGTTAGAACAGAGAAGTGAACAGAGTGTTAGGAAGAGAGCTGTATAGGTTAGAATAGAGTGTTAGGAAGAGAGCTGTATAGGTTAGAATAGAGTGTTAGGAAGAGAGCTGTATAGGTTAGAACAGAGTGTTTGGAAGAGAGCTGTATAGGTTAGAATAGAGCGTTAGAAAGAGAGATGTATAGGTGTAGACAAAGTGTCAGGAAAGAGAGCTGTATAGGTAATAATGGAGTGTTAGGAAGATAGCTGTATAGGTTAGAACAGGGTGTTAGGAAGAGATAGCTGTATTGGTTAGAACAGGGTGTTAGGAAGAGAGCTGTATAGGTTAGAACAGAGTGTTAGAAAAGAGATGTATAGGTTAGAACAGGGTGTTAGGAAGAGAAAGCTGTATAGATTAGAACAGGGTGTTAGGAAGAGAACGCTGTATAGGTTAGAACAGGGTGTTAGGAAGAGAGCTATATAGGTTAGAACAGCGTGTTAGGAAAGAGATGTATAGGTTAGAACAGGGTGTTAGAAAGATAGATGTATAGGTTAGAACAGGGTGTTAGGAAGAGAAAGCTGTATAGATTAGAACAGGGTGTTAGGAAGAGAGCTGTATAGGTTAGACCAGGGTGTTTGAAGAGAAAGCTGTATAGGTTAGAACAGGGTGTTAGGAAAGAAAGCTGTATAGGTTAGAACAGGGTGTTAGGAAGAGATAGCTGTATTGGTTAGAACAGGGTGTTAGGAAGAGAGCTGTATAGGTTAGAACAGGGTGTTAGAAAGATAGATGTATAGGTTAGAACAGGGTGTTAGGAAAGAAAGCTGTATAGATTAGAACAGGGTGTTAGGAAGAGAACGCTGTATAGGTTAGAACAGGGTGTTAGGAAGAGAGCTATATAGGTTAGAACAGCGTGTTAGGAAGAGAGATGTATAGGTTAGAACAGGGTGTTAGAAAGATAGATGTATAGGTTAGAACAGGGTGTTAGGAAGAGAAAGCTGTATAGATTAGAACAGGGTGTTAGGAAGAGAGCTGTATAGGTTAGACCAGGGTGTTTGGAAGAAAGCTGTATAGGTTAGAACAGGGTGTTAGGAAGAGAAAGCTGTATAGGTTAGAACAGGGTGTTAGGAAGAGATAGCTGTATTGGTTAGAACAGGGTGTTAGGAAGAGAGCTGTATAGGTTAGAACAGGGTGTTAGAAAGATAGATGTATAGGTTAGAACAGGGTGTTAGGAAGAGAAAGCTGTATAGATTAGAACAGGGTGTTAGGAAGAGAGCTGTATAGGTTAGACCAGGGTGTTTGGAAGAGAAAGCTGTATAGGTTAGAACAGGGTGTTAGGAAGAGAAAGCTGTATAGGTTAGAACAGGGTGTTAGGAAGAGATAGCTGTATTGGTTAGAACAGGGTGTTAGGAAGAGAGCTGTATAGGTTAGACCAGGGTGTTTGGAAGAGAAAGCTGTATAGGTTAGAACAGGGTGTTAGGAAGAGAAAGCTGTATAGGTTAGAACAGAGTGTTAGGAAGAGAGCTATATAGGTTAGAACAGCGTGTTAGGAAGAGAGATGTATAGGTTAGAACAGGGTGTTAGAAAGAGAGATGTATAGGTTAGAACAGGGTGTTAGGAAGAGAAGTGTATATGTTAGAACAGAGTGTTAGGAAGAGAGATGTATAGGTTAGAACAGAGTGTTAGGAAGAGAGATGTATTGGTTAGAACATAGTGTTAGAAAGAGAGATGTATAGGTTAGGACAGGGTGTTTGGAAGAGAAAGCTGTATAGGTTATAACAGAGTGTTAGGAAGAGATCTGCATAGGTTATAACAGGGTGTTAGGAAGAGAGCTGTATAGGTTAGAACAGAGTGTTATAGAAAGAGAGATGTATAGGTTAGAACAGGGTGTTAGGAAGAGAAGGATGTATAGGTTAGAACAGGGTGTTAGGAAGAAAGCTGTATAGGTTAGAACAGGGTGTTAGGAAGAGAGCTTTATATGTTATAACAGAGTGTTAGGAAGAGAGCTGCATAGGTTATAACAGAGTGTTAGGAAGAGAAGTGTATATGTTAGAACAGAGTGTTAGGAAGAGAGCTGTATAGGTTAGAACAGAGTGTTAGAAAGAGAGATGTATAGGTTAAGACAAAGTGTCAGAAAGAGAGCTGTATAGGTTATAATGGAGTGTTAGAAAGAGAGCTGTATAGGTTAGAATAGAGTGTAAGGAAGCGAGCAGTATAGGTTAGAACAGAGAAGTGAACAGAGTGTTAGGAAGAGAGCTGTATAGGTTAGAATAGAGTGTTAGGAAGAGAGCTGTATAGGTTAGAATAGAGTGTTAGGAAGAGAGCTGTATAGGTTAGAACAGAGTGTTTGGAAGAGAGCTGTATAGGTTAGAATAGAGCGTTAGAAAGAGAGATGTATAGGTGTAGACAAAGTGTCAGAAAGAGAGCTGTATAGGTAATAATGGAGTGTTAGGAAGATAGCTGTATAGGTTAGAACAGGGTGTTAGGAAGAGATAGCTGTATTGGTTAGAACAGGGTGTTAGGAAGAGAGCTAGGTTAGAATAGAGTGTTAGGAAGAGAGCTGTATAGGTTAGAATAGAGTGTTAGGAAGAGAGCTGTATAGGTTAGAACAGAGTGTTTGGAAGAGAGCTGTATAGGTTAGAATAGAGCGTTAGAAAGAGAGATGTATAGGTGTAGACAAAGTGTCAGAAAGAGAGCTGTATAGGTAATAATGGAGTGTTAGGAAGATAGCTGTATAGGTTAGAACAGGGTGTTAGGAAGAGATAGCTGTATTGGTTAGAACAGGGTGTTAGGAAGAGAGCTGTATAGGTTAGAATAGAGTGTTAGGAAGAGAGCTGTATAGGTTAGAATAGAGTGTTAGGAAGAGAGCTGTATAGGTTAGAACAGAGTGTTTGGAAGAGAGCTGTATAGGTTAGAATAGAGCGTTAGAAAGAGAGATGTATAGGTGTAGACAAAGTGTCAGAAAGAGAGCTGTATAGGTAATAATGGAGTGTTAGGAAGATAGCTGTATAGGTTAGAACAGGGTGTTAGGAAGAGAAAGCTGTATAGATTAGAACAGGGTGTTAGGAAGAGATAGCTGTATTGGTTAGAACAGGGTGTTAGGAAGAGAGCTGTATAGGTTAGAACAGAGTGTTAGAAAGAGAGCTGTATAGGTTAGACCAGGGTGTTTGGAAGAAAGCTGTATAGATTAGAACAGGGTGTTAGGAAGAGAACGCTGTATAGGTTAGAACAGGGTGTTAGGAAGAGAGCTATATAGGTTAGAACAGCGTGTTAGGAAGAGAGATGTATAGGTTAGAACAGGGTGTTAGAAAGATAGATGTATAGGTTAGAACAGGGTGTTAGGAAGAGAAAGCTGTATAGATTAGAACAGGGTGTTAGGAAGAGAGCTGTATAGGTTAGACCAGGGTGTTTGGAAGAGAAAGCTGTATAGGTTAGAACAGGGTGTTAGGAAGAGAGCTATATAGGTTAGAACAGCGTGTTAGGAAGAGAGATGTATAGGTTAGAACAGGGTGTTAGAAAGATAGATGTATAGGTTAGAACAGGGTGTTAGGAAAGAAAGCTGTATAGATTAGAACAGGGTGTTAGGAAGAGAACGCTGTATAGGTTAGAACAGGGTGTTAGGAAGAGAGCTATATAGGTTAGAACAGCGTGTTAGGAAAGAGATGTATAGGTTAGAACAGGGTGTTAGAAAGATAGATGTATAGGTTAGAACAGGGTGTTAGGAAGAAAGCTGTATAGATTAGAACAGGGTGTTAGGAAGAGAGCTGTATAGGTTAGACCAGGGTGTTTGGAAGAGAAAGCTGTATAGGTTAGAACAGGGTGTTAGGAAGAGAAAGCTGTATAGGTTAGAACAGGGTGTTAGGAAGAGATAGCTGTATTGGTTAGAACAGGGTGTTAGGAAGAGAGCTGTATAGGTTAGAACAGGGTGTTAGAAAGATAGATGTATAGGTTAGAACAGGGTGTTAGGAAGAGAAAGCTGTATAGATTAGAACAGGGTGTTAGGAAGAGAACGCTGTATAGGTTAGAACAGGGTGTTAGGAAGAGAGCTATATAGGTTAGAACAGCGTGTTAGGAAGAGAGATGTATAGGTTAGAACAGGGTGTTAGAAAGATAGATGTATAGGTTAGAACAGGGTGTTAGGAAGAGAAAGCTGTATAGATTAGAACAGGGTGTTAGGAAGAGAGCTGTATAGGTTAGACCAGGGTGTTTGGAAGAGAAAGCTGTATAGGTTAGAACAGGGTGTTAGGAAGAGAAAGCTGTATAGGTTAGAACAGGGTGTTAGGAAGAGATAGCTGTATTGGTTAGAACAGGGTGTTAGGAAGAGAGCTGTATAGGTTAGAACAGGGTGTTAGAAAGATAGATGTATAGGTTAGAACAGGGTGTTAGGAAGAGAAAGCTGTATAGATTAGAACAGGGTGTTAGGAAGAGAGCTGTATAGGTTAGACCAGGGTGTTTGGAAGAGAAAGCTGTATAGGTTAGAACAGGGTGTTAGGAAGAGAAAGCTGTATAGGTTAGAACAGGGTGTTAGGAAGAGATAGCTGTATTGGTTAGAACAGGGTGTTAGGAAGAGAGCTGTATAGGTTAGACCAGGGTGTTTGGAAAGAAAGCTGTATAGGTTAGAACAGGGTGTTAGGAAGAGAAAGCTGTATAGGTTAGAACAGAGTGTTAGGAAGAGAGCTATATAGGTTAGAACAGCGTGTTAGGAAGAGAGATGTATAGGTTAGAACAGGGTGTTAGAAAGAGATGTATAGGTTAGAACAGGGTGTTAGGAAGAGAAGTGTATATGTTAGAACAGAGTGTTAGGAAGAGAGATGTATAGGTTAGAACAGAGTGTTAGGAAGAGAGATGTATTGGTTAGAACATAGTGTTAGAAAAGAGATGTATAGGTTAGGACAGGGTGTTTGGAAGAGAAAGCTGTATAGGTTATAACAGAGTGTTAGGAAGAGATCTGCATAGGTTATAACAGGGTGTTAGGAAGAGAGCTGTATAGGTTAGAACAGAGTGTTATAGAAAGAGAGATGTATAGGTTAGAACAGGGTGTTAGGAAGAGAAGGATGTATAGGTTAGAACAGGGTGTTAGGAAGAAAGCTGTATAGGTTAGAACAGGGTGTTAGGAAGATAGCTTTATATGTTATAACAGAGTGTTAGGAAGAGAGCTGCATAGGTTATAACAGAGTGTTAGGAAGAGAAGTGTATATGTTAGAACAGAGTGTTAGGAAGAGAGCTGTATAGGTTAGAACAGAGTGTTAGAAAGAGATGTATAGGTTAAGACAAAGTGTCAGAAAGAGAGCTGTATAGGTTATAATGGAGTGTTAGAAAGAGAGCTGTATAGGTTAGAATAGAGTGTAAGGAAGCGAGCAGTATAGATTAGAACAGAGAAGTGAACAGAGTGTTAGGAAGAGAGCTGTATAGGTTAGAATAGAGTGTTAGGAAGAGAGCTGTATAGGTTAGAATAGAGTGTTAGGAAGAGAGCTGTATAGGTTAGAACAGAGTGTTTGGAAGAGAGCTGTATAGGTTAGAATAGAGCGTTAGAAAGAGAGATGTATAGGTGTAGACAAAGTGTCAGAAAGAGAGCTGTATAGGTAATAATGGAGTGTTAGGAAGATAGCTGTATAGGTTAGAACAGGGTGTTAGGAAGAGATAGCTGTATTGGTTAGAACAGGGTGTTAGGAAGAGAGCTGTATAGGTTAGAATAGAGTGTTAGGAAGAGAGCTGTATAGGTTAGAATAGAGTGTTAGGAAGAGAGCTGTATAGGTTAGAACAGAGTGTTTGGAAGAGAGCTGTATAGGTTAGAATAGAGCGTTAGAAAGAGAGATGTATAGGTGTAGACAAAGTGTCAGAAAGAGAGCTGTATAGGTAATAATGGAGTGTTAGGAAGATAGCTGTATAGGTTAGAACAGGGTGTTAGGAAGAGAAAGCTGTATAGATTAGAACAGGGTGTTAGGAAGAGATAGCTGTATTGGTTAGAACAGGGTGTTAGGAAGAGAGCTGTATAGGTTAGAACAGAGTGTTAGAAAGAGAGCTGTATAGGTTAGACCAGGGTGTTTGGAAGAGAAAGCTGTATAGATTAGAACAGGGTGTTAGGAAGAGAACGCTGTATAGGTTAGAACAGGGTGTTAGGAAGAGAGCTATATAGGTTAGAACAGCGTGTTAGGAAGAGAGATGTATAGGTTAGAACAGGGTGTTAGAAAGATAGATGTATAGGTTAGAACAGGGTGTTAGGAAGAGAAAGCTGTATAGATTAGAACAGGGTGTTAGGAAGAGAGCTGTATAGGTTAGACCAGGGTGTTTGGAAGAGAAAGCTGTATAGGTTAGAACAGGGTGTTAGGAAGAGAGCTATATAGGTTAGAACAGCGTGTTAGGAAGAGAGATGTATAGGTTAGAACAGGGTGTTAGAAAGATAGATGTATAGGTTAGAACAGGGTGTTAGGAAGAGAAAGCTGTATAGATTAGAACAGGGTGTTAGGAAGAGAACGCTGTATAGGTTAGAACAGGGTGTTAGGAAGAGAGCTATATAGGTTAGAACAGCGTGTTAGGAAGAGAGATGTATAGGTTAGAACAGGGTGTTAGAAAGATAGATGTATAGGTTAGAACAGGGTGTTAGGAAGAGAAAGCTGTATAGATTAGAACAGGGTGTTAGGAAGAGAGCTGTATAGGTTAGACCAGGGTGTTTGGAAGAGAAAGCTGTATAGGTTAGAACAGGGTGTTAGGAAGAAAGCTGTATAGGTTAGAACAGGGTGTTAGGAAGAGATAGCTGTATTGGTTAGAACAGGGTGTTAGGAAGAGAGCTGTATAGGTTAGAACAGGGTGTTAGAAAGATAGATGTATAGGTTAGAACAGGGTGTTAGGAAGAGAAAGCTGTATAGATTAGAACAGGGTGTTAGGAAGAGAACGCTGTATAGGTTAGAACAGGGTGTTAGGAAGAGAGCTATATAGGTTAGAACAGCGTGTTAGGAAGAGAGATGTATAGGTTAGAACAGGGTGTTAGAAAGATAGATGTATAGGTTAGAACAGGGTGTTAGGAAGAGAAAGCTGTATAGATTAGAACAGGGTGTTAGGAAGAGAGCTGTATAGGTTAGACCAGGGTGTTTGGAAAGAAAGCTGTATAGGTTAGAACAGGGTGTTAGGAAGAGAAAGCTGTATAGGTTAGAACAGGGTGTTAGGAAGAGATAGCTGTATTGGTTAGAACAGGGTGTTAGGAAGAGAGCTGTATAGGTTAGAACAGGGTGTTAGAAAGATAGATGTATAGGTTAGAACAGGGTGTTAGGAAGAAAGCTGTATAGATTAGAACAGGGTGTTAGGAAGAGAGCTGTATAGGTTAGACCAGGGTGTTTGGAAGAGAAAGCTGTATAGGTTAGAACAGGGTGTTAGGAAGAGAAGCTGTATAGGTTAGAACAGGGTGTTAGGAAGAGATAGCTGTATTGGTTAGAACAGGGTGTTAGGAAGAGAGCTGTATAGGTTAGACCAGGGTGTTTGGAAGAAAGCTGTATAGGTTAGAACAGGGTGTTAGGAAGAGAAAGCTGTATAGGTTAGAACAGAGTGTTAGGAAGAGAGCTATATAGGTTAGAACAGCGTGTTAGGAAGAGAGATGTATAGGTTAGAACAGGGTGTTAGAAAAGAGATGTATAGGTTAGAACAGGGTGTTAGGAAGAGAAGTGTATATGTTAGAACAGAGTGTTAGGAAGAGAGATGTATAGGTTAGAACAGAGTGTTAGGAAAGAGATGTATTGGTTAGAACATAGTGTTAGAAAGAGAGATGTATAGGTTAGGACAGGGTGTTTGGAAGAGAAAGCTGTATAGGTTATAACAGAGTGTTAGGAAGAGATCTGCATAGGTTATAACAGGGTGTTAGGAAGAGAGCTGTATAGGTTAGAACAGAGTGTTATAGAAAGAGAGATGTATAGGTTAGAACAGGGTGTTAGGAAGAGAAGGATGTATAGGTTAGAACAGGGTGTTAGGAAGAAAGCTGTATAGGTTAGAACAGGGTGTTAGGAAGAGAGCTTTATATGTTATAACAGAGTGTTAGGAAGAGAGCTGCATAGGTTATAACAGAGTGTTAGGAAGAGAAGTGTATATGTTAGAACAGAGTGTTAGGAAGAGAGCTGTATAGGTTAGAACAGAGTGTTAGAAAGAGAGATGTATAGGTTAAGACAAAGTGTCAGAAAGAGAGCTGTATAGGTTATAATGGAGTGTTAGAAAGAGAGCTGTATAGGTTAGAATAGAGTGTAAGGAAGCGAGCAGTATAGGTTAGAACAGAGAAGTGAACAGAGTGTTAGGAAGAGAGCTGTATAGGTTAGAATAGAGTGTTAGGAAGAGAGCTGTATAGGTTAGAATAGAGTGTTAGGAAGAGAGCTGTATAGGTTAGAACAGAGTGTTTGGAAGAGAGCTGTATAGGTTAGAATAGAGCGTTAGAAAGAGAGATGTATAGGTGTAGACAAAGTGTCAGAAAGAGAGCTGTATAGGTAATAATGGAGTGTTAGGAAGATAGCTGTATAGGTTAGAACAGGGTGTTAGGAAGAGATAGCTGTATTGGTTAGAACAGGGTGTTAGGAAGAGAGCTGTATAGGTTAGAACAGAGTGTTAGAAAGAGAGATGTATAGGTTAGAACAGGGTGTTAGGAAGAGAAAGCTGTATAGATTAGAACAGGGTGTTAGGAAGAGAACGCTGTATAGGTTAGAACAGGGTGTTAGGAAGAGAGCTATATAGGTTAGAACAGCGTGTTAGGAAGAGAGATGTATAGGTTAGAACAGGGTGTTAGAAAGATAGATGTATAGGTTAGAACAGGGTGTTAGGAAGAGAAAGCTGTATAGATTAGAACAGGGTGTTAGGAAGAGAGCTGTATAGGTTAGACCAGGGTGTTTGGAAGAGAAAGCTGTATAGGTTAGAACAGGGTGTTAGGAAGAGAAAGCTGTATAGGTTAGAACAGGGTGTTAGGAAGAGATAGCTGTATTGGTTAGAACAGGGTGTTAGGAAGAGAGCTGTATAGGTTAGAACAGGGTGTTAGAAAGATAGATGTATAGGTTAGAACAGGGTGTTAGGAAGAGAAAGCTGTATAGATTAGAACAGGGTGTTAGGAAGAGAGCTGTATAGGTTAGACCAGGGTGTTTGGAAGAGAAAGCTGTATAGGTTAGAACAGGGTGTTAGGAAGAGAAAGCTGTATAGGTTAGAACAGGGTGTTAGGAAGAGATAGCTGTATTGGTTAGAACAGGGTGTTAGGAAGAGAGCTGTATAGGTTAGACCAGGGTGTTTGGAAAGAAAGCTGTATAGGTTAGAACAGGGTGTTAGGAAGAAAGCTGTATAGGTTAGAACAGAGTGTTAGGAAGAGAGCTATATAGGTTAGAACAGCGTGTTAGGAAGAGAGATGTATAGGTTAGAACAGGGTGTTAGAAAGAGAGATGTATAGGTTAGAACAGGGTGTTAGGAAGAGAAGTGTATATGTTAGAACAGAGTGTTAGGAAGAGAGATGTATAGGTTAGAACAGAGTGTTAGGAAGAGAGATGTATTGGTTAGAACATAGTGTTAGAAAGAGAGATGTATAGGTTAGGACAGGGTGTTTGGAAGAGAAAGCTGTATAGGTTATAACAGAGTGTTAGGAAGAGATCTGCATAGGTTATAACAGGGTGTTAGGAAGAGAGCTGTATAGGTTAGAACAGAGTGTTATAGAAAGAGAGATGTATAGGTTAGAACAGGGTGTTAGGAAGAGAGCTTTATATGTTATAACAGAGTGTTAGGAAGAGAGCTGCATAGGTTATAACAGAGTGTTAGGAAGAGAAGTGTATATGTTAGAACAGAGTGTTAGGAAGAGAGCTGTATAGGTTAGAACAGAGTGTTAGAAAGGGAGATGTATAGGTTAGAACATGGTGTTAGGAAGAGAGCTGTATGGGTTAGAACAGGGTGTTAGGAAGAGACAGCTGTATAGGTTAGAACAGGGTGTTAGGAAGAGAGATGTATAGGTTTGAACAGAGTGTTAGAAAGAGAGATGTATAGGTTAGAACAGGGTGTTAGGAAGAGAGATGTATAGGTTAGAACAGGGTGTTAGGAAGAGAAAGCTGTATAGGTTAGAACAGGGTGTTAGGAAGAGAAAGATGTATAGGTTAGAACAGGGTGTTAGGAAGAGAGCTGTATAGGTTAGAACAGGGTGTTTGGAAGAGAGATGTATTGGTTAGAACAGGGTGTTAGGAAGAGATAGCTGTATAGGTTAGAACAGGGTGTTAGGAAGAGAGCTGTATAGGTTAGAACAGAGTGTTAGGAAGAGAGATGTCTAGGTTAGAACATGGTGTTAGGAAGAGAGCTGTATAGGTTAGAACAGAGTGTTAGGAAGAGAGATGTATAGGTTAGAACATGGTGTTAGGAAGAGAGCTGTATAGGTTATAACAGAGTGTTAGGAAGAGAAGTGTATATGTTAGAACAGAGTGTTAGGAAGAGAAATGTATAGGTTAGAACATGGTGTTAGGAAGAGAGCTGTATAGGTTAGAACAGGGTGTTTGGAAGAGAGCTGTATAGGTTAGAACAGAGTGTTAGGAAGAGAGCTGTATAGGTTATAACAGGGTGTTAGGAATAGATAGCTGTATAGGTTAGAACAGGGTGTTAGGAAGAGAGCTGTATAGGTTAGAACAGGGTGTTAGGAAGAGAGATGTATAGGTTAGAACAGAGTGTTAGGAAGAGAGAGTTATAGGTTAGAACAGGGTGTTAGGAAGAGAGCTGTATAGGTTATAACAGAGTGTTAGGAACAGAGCTGCATAGGTTATAACAGAGTGTTAGGAAGAGAGCTGCATAGGTTATAACAGAGTGTTAGGAAGAGAAGTGTATATGTTAGAACAGAGTGTTAGGAAGAGAGCTGTATAGGTTAGAACAGAGTGTTAGAAAGAGAGATGTATAGGTTAGAACATGGTGTTAGGAAGAGAGCTGTATAGGTTAGAACAGGGTGTTAGGAAGAGACAGCTGTATAGGTTAGAACAGGGTGTTAGGAAGAGAAAGCTGTATAGGTTAGAACAGGGTGTTAGGAAGAGAAAGCTGTATAGGTTAGAACAGGGTGTTAGGAAGAGAGATGTATAGGTTAGAACAGAGTGTTAGAAAGAGAGATGTATAGGTTAGAACAGGGTGTTAGGAAGAGAGCTGTATAGGTTAGACCAGGGTGTTAGGAAGAGAGATGTATAGGTTAGAACAGGGTGTTAGGAAGAGAGCTGTATAGGTTAGAACAGGGTGTTAGGAAGAGAGCTGTATAGGTTAGAACAGGGTGTTAGGAAGAGAGATGTATAGGTTAGAACAGAGTGTTAGAAAGAGAGATGTATAGGTTAGAACAGGGTGTTAGAAAGAGAAAGCTGTATAGGTTAGACCAGGGTGTTAGGAAGAGAGCTGTATAGGTTAGAACAGAGTGTTAGAAAGAGATAGCTGTATAGATTAGAACAGGGTGTTAGAAAGAGAAAGCTGTATAGGTTAGACCAGGGTGTTAGGAAGAGAGATGTATAGGTTAGAACAGAGTAACCATTCAATGAATAGGTAAAGCAGGTGCAGAGTGAAATCTTCCTCTCTCTAAAGCGCACACCACAAACACACACACCACACACACCACACGCACACACCATACACACACACACCACACACACACACAATGAGGCCCGTTATTGACAATGACACACACACACACACACACACAAGGAGGTCCGTTATCGACAATAACACACACACACACAATGAGTCCCGTTATCGACACACACACACACACACACACACACACACACACACACACACACACACACACACACACACACACACACACACACACACACACACACACACACACACACACACACACACACACACACACACACAATGAGGTCCGTTATCGACACTGACACACACACACACACACACACACACACACACACACACACACAATGAGGTCCGTTATCGACACTGACACACACACCACACACACACACACCACCACTCTCCTGTGATCTTCACGCTCAAACATTAATTTCCTTCATTGATTTAACATGCAAAACATTCATATCCAATGAGACATCCTTTCCCACAATGCTGTGCGGTCTCTCCTGTGAGATAAAGACTATCGGTGCCTTGATGCAGGGCCTTGTGAAGGCTTGCTGGAAAGGCATCATTCTTTAGGTCCTTTAATGGAGGGAGATAGTGAGGGCCGTGGAGTTGTCAAATGGCATTGTTGTGCTTTTAAAAGAAGAAGCTGAAGAAGCCAGGGAGGGAGGAAGGGCGCAGGTTGGGGTGGGTGACTTCCTTTCCGCCTAGACGTGTACACACGCCGCATTTCAATCGCTTCCAGACACGGCTTCATGCATTATTCATGACAGGAGGAATTACCGCTCCTCTCCTCTCCCTCTGTTTCCCCTCTCGCTCTCTCTCTGTCTCTCTCTTTCTCTCTCTTTCTCTCTAATAACAGCTTAGACACACACAAGCAAGCACACACATACACAGGCACAAGACACACACATTCATGGGTGCACAACACACACACACACACGCACACACACACACTGACACACATCGACACACACACACACACACAATCCTCACAGTTAGCCCTCACAGTTAATTTCCTTTCAAGTTAATTAAACCAAATCTCACAGTGAATGTGTGTGTGTGTGTGTGTGTACATACGTGTGTTTTTGCCCCCTTCGTTTCCCTTCCAAACTTGCTCAATTCTAATAGGCCTCTCCTGGAAGATAGTAGAGTTCAATAGCTGTTGAAGTTATTCCAATTCTCCCTGTTTTATTCTGTTGCATCACCCACCAATTACGGGGCAATGCGTTGTGGCAGAATGACAGAACTGAAAGAACTTGAACGGTCATAAATAAGGTTACATGCTTCTATTGCCCCTCTCTGCTTTGTGGAGTGGAGATGCACAGCATGCCTCTGCATATATTTGTCACACTCTGTGTGTTCACATCAATGTAAACACACAGGGTTCTGATTACCAAGTGGCACATGTGAGACCGCTAACGAGCGGGGGGGGTCATGGCAGGGACAACTATTCTACCTCTTTATGAACTACACATGCTAATGAGTCCATGCCACAAATAAACACAGTCACTTACGCTAGTTCTCTCACTCTCCACCACTCATTGAAAACAGCTTGCAGGTATACAGCTAAAAAAAGAGAAAACTGTCAACAGTACATCTACTTCAAACCTCTGCGAACTAGCTCACGAAAACACCGAAAAAAAACTGGGAGAAGATGCTGCTCCAGCTACGACATGTCTTAGGCCTCACGAAGCCGGGAGATAAACATTCAGTGGCCAGTTTATTAGGTACACAACCCTGTTCACGAAAATGGTTTGCTCCTACAGACAGAGAGCCACGTGGCTTGCTATGCAATGCAGGCAGACAGGAATCGAGGCATTTAGTTACTGTTCGATTGAATGTTAGAATGGGCAAAACGAATTACCTAATCGACTTTGAACGTGGTATGATCGTCGGTTCCAGGAGTGCCGGTTCCAGTATCTCAGAAATGGCCGGCATCCAGTTTTTTTCCACGAATGACAGTGTCTGGGGTTTACCAAGAATGGTGCGAAAAACAAAAAACATCCAGTCAGCTAGCAGTCCTGGTGGTGAAAACAGCTTGTTGATGAGAGAGGTCGAAGGAGAATGGCAGGAGTCTTGTAAACTAACAGGCCGGCCACCAACAGGCAAATAACGGCGTAAGTATAACAGTGGGGTGCAGAACGGCAATTTGGAATGCACAACTCATTGGTATTTGTCACGGATGGGCTATTGCTATCACACCGGGTGCCACTCCTATCAGCTAAAAACAAAAAGAAGTGGCTCCAGTGGGCACGCCGACACTGGACAATTGAGGAGCGGAAAAACATTGCCTGGTCCAACAAATCCCAGTTCCCGTTGCATCATGCTGATGGCAGAGTCAGGATTTGGCGTAAGTCCAAGGCCTCGTCCTTCCTGGTGTCAACAGTACAGGCTGGTGGCGGTGGTGTAATTCTGTGGGAATTGTTTAGATACCAACATTTGAACGGCATACCTTGTAGAATCCATGCCCCACAAAGAATTCAGGCTGTTCTGGAGGCGAAGGGGGGTCCGGTACTAAGTGGGTGTACCTAATAAAATTAGTTTCTATGTTTTTCAGATAGACGAGGAGGGACACTGACCTGTCCTGTCTCTAAGCATTGTTTACAGTGTACCAACACATTTTCTGGGGTGATGCTCTGTCCCTCTCTGTGCCCCCTTTCCCTCTCCCCTCCTTACTCTCTCCCTCGCTCCCTTCCCCTCCTTCTCTTAGGAGGAAAGATCTGTTTGTTCTTCTAAACACCCCTGAGGTGGACGGTCCCTGTGACATTTAGATGAAAGCGTTGGTCTTGCGAGGCGTCAAGTCGCTGAGCGTGCTCTCTCCCTCAGACACAGACAGCATCAGACATCCTCCCCCACGGCTCACAGCCAGCACCCCTTCACTGCTACACCAGGCCTGGACTCCAGCCTGCACCTAGGGCTGTTGCGGTGACCATATTACCGCCACACCAGCAGTCATGAGTCATGACCACAGTCAAATTCCACGTCAATGTAGAGTCATGGAAATCTCCTCTCATGCACTCTGGACATCAGATCCCTAATGGCCATCAGGTCGCTAATGTCGTGGTACTCAGGCCTCTGTTGTCCCTCTAACCCCTCTGTCAACAATCCCAATGATATTGAAAATGACATCAAACACTTTCGCATCAAAACAGTATCATGCTTTTAAAACTCACCTCACTGTGATTGATCATTTTGAAGAAAGAAGTTCAACGACAGGTTGAAACTGAGTGGAAAACATGTTTTTAAAATGTTTTTTTATGGATGTTGTTTCAAAGCCAAACACAACGAAATGGGCAGGGCTTTCTAAGGTGACGATTCATTAAAACCCCCATATGCATATTAGAGCTGATGCATAGGCCTATGAGCCCAAGCCCCGAAATCCCCCCCGGAATTAAAACAATGATTGCGCCATTATACAGTACTGTGCATAGACTACTGCATATTACACAGGATGGAAAAACAGATTTAAGATGTCTTTGGTACACAGTTGGTCTAGTCTATGCTCCAAAAGGAAACAAATCCTAGTAATGGCCTTTGCGTGTGAGCTGTTTTATTGTGCATACTGAATGGACTGGTTACCTTGTGCTACTTTCCAAATGTTCCAATCATGAGTCTGGGAGAGAATGTATAGTCCTAGGTGATGCTGTTGGTTCATTGATTGTGCAGAGCGGCTTACAGAGTTAGACCACATTACAGTGAATTTGTATTGGATTTTGAATAGCCTAATAATAGGACATTATTTACATTTTCATAATTAATAGGCTGACACATTGTAACGGGTTTCTTCTTCCTCCTCTGAGGAGGAGGAGTAGGAGAGATCGGACCAGTGTGCAGCGTGGTAAGTGTCCATCTTAGTTTATTACACTGAACACTAAAGAATACAAAATAACAAAGTGACTGATGCAAACGAAAACCGAAACAGTCCTGAAATGTGAAACAAACATTACAACGGGAAACATAATCACCCACAACTCAAAAGTGAAACCAGGCTCAATCAGAGACAACGAATGACAGCTGCCTCTGATTGAGAACCATACCAGGCCAAACACAGGATTCCCAAATCATCGAAAAAGGAACGAAGACAACCCACCCAACTCACGCCGTGACCATACTAAAACCAAGACATAACAACAGAACTAAGGTCAGAACGTGACACACATTACCTTTAGCTGCAGAATATCTCATCTAACCACCGTGCGTTTCCATCTCCTCTATCTCCTTCATTCCTTTCTGGAGCACGCAGAGAGAGGGGCTGCCAACAGTTTAATGAAATATGTTCTAAATGTGAAAACATGTTAATATCGATGTTCCTGAATAGATTTTTACTTGGTTTCCCAAATGAAGCACTGGGTAGCTGCAGGAACAGGATTGGAGAGCCCATGGCATTCAGAGTTTGGGGCGGAATATCACCTGTCATCCAGGGATAGGCTGTATGCTCCTTAAATAGTGGTTGATGTGTGGAGTGAAATAACGGGAGTAGCCTACCCAGCATGATTGAAAAATGAACCCGCAGGAGAGAAGCCTTTATTCGCTATTCCAGTCCATACGGATGACTTCTTGACCTATTGATTCCCCTGCCCCTGTTCCTGCCAATTTAATAATGGGCCATTCTAAATGGAAACTAATGTTAGATATTAGTAAAGACAAACATTAAACTGAGAATAATCTGATGGGTGAAACACGTGATCACTTGAAGACAGAATGTGTGTGCAGCCTGAAGCAAGGAACAGAGAGCGAGCTTTTATTTGTTGACTTTCTCAAATAGCGGATCGTCTCAATGGTTGCATCACATCGTGTTCTGATTTCTAAGACATTCTAAGGTTTGTATCGTTCACAACTTAAGTTGCCAAATAACTCTACATCCAGCGTATAGGAGCTGTTTCAAATGATCGCTTTAACGCTCAACATTCCACTTCATATGAGCATTTGTCCCAGAATGGGAAAAATATCCTTTCTATTTTATTCGGCTAAGTTCAATTATATTCTTCTTACTATAAAATCATATAATATATAATAATGGTACAGGACTTATAAGCATATCTTGTCTGCTAAATGAACAAGCCTACAGTCTATGGCACGGAGCACAGCCAGACAGCATACAGTAGGACAACTCATATTCTGTTCTTCTGAAATACATTTTCTTCATAATGCTTCTTTAGACCTCCCTAATAAAATAATATGTGGATTTACTGTGATGGTTTATATTCAATTGCATGACAATAACCGGCTGACATAATGTCATGACCGCCACAGCCCTGACTCTACCCCCGTGGTGGTCATGATTTGTTCTCAACTGGCTTGCCTAGATAAATAAAACACATCTTATTGTCACAGCCTTTAAGCCTATATATATCACGGTGTCAAGGCATATGAACTAACAGGTTATAGAGCAAACAACACACAGGGTGTACTATGTATTATCATCTGGCTTCCCCTGTGATTTCACCCACCCACTGCTACTGGTGGAATTCGGGGTTCCTATTGAAAGCAGGCTAGAATGATAGGGAGAGAACGAGAGAGAGAGAGAAACGAGGGGAGAAGAGAGATAAAGAGAGAGGGAGAGCCTGAGAGAGAAACAAGAGATAGAGAGGGAGCGGGAGTGTAGCCGCTCACTCCGTAACCCATTCTGATGTTTTCAGCGAGTCCTGTGTCGTTCGTCATGTCTATAGAAGCATGAGAGAGGAAAATCGAATCACGTGTGTCTGGCGATCTGTTGCCAACGAGCTTATGTCCATGAAGAAATATTCACTTATGACAAGGCCTCATCTGTTTCTCATTTCCATCTCTAACTCAGGCTGTGGAAATACAATAAAACACACACACACACACACACACACACACACACACACACACACACACACACACACACACACACACACACACACACACACACACACACACACACACACACACACACACACACACACACACACACACACACACGAGCCGTAATTCAGGCTGTGGAAATATTTCTCCTGCTGTTAAGTGATATCCTAATGTGTTTCCATCACTGTTAGAAGCATGGCACCGAGCCTGGGAGAGCGTAATTCAATAAAAATCCTTCCAATAAAGAATACTGTTATGGGTCCTCTCTGTTCTGCTGTAAGTTAATGTACTTCAGAGAGAATGGAGAGTGTACAGTCATCCGACTCTCTGAATGTATATCCTCAGACAGGGGTGTCAAATGCATTGGACAAATACATTGGAGAAGGGGTGGGAGGATACGGGTGGGATTCAGGTCTTGACTTGCATCTGCACTGCTGTAGTTACCAAAATTGTATTAAACCCTGACGTTAGAATGAGGCTACTATAGATGGACCTGGAGTGGTGGTGAAGGGCTACAGTCAGGGATGTGGTGGTGAAGGGGTACAGTCAGGGATGTGGTGGTGAAGGGGTACAGTCAGGGATGTGTTGGTGAAGGGGTACAGTCAGGGATGTGGTGGTGAAGGGGTACAGTCAGGGATGTGGTGGTGAAGGGGTACAGTCAGGGATGTGTTGATGAAGGGGTACAGTCAGGGATGTGGTGGTGAAGGGGTCTTTATTTACAATGACAGCCTATCAGGGAACAGTGGGTTAACTGCCTTGTTCAGGGGCAGAACAACAGATTTTTACCTTGTCAGCTCAGGGATTCGATCCAGCAACCTTTCAGTTACTGGCCCAATGATCTAACCACTAGGCTACCTGCCACCCCTGTGGCAGCTCAAATTCAACCACACCTTTGTTTTTATCACAAAACCAGAGAGCAACATCTGTCCGGTGAAGTCCACAAAGCATATTGCATGTAACAAAACAGTTACGTGACCTACACCTTGGTCAAGCAAGTTAATGTTTCCCACATTTTCGGACCACTAAACAACTATTGATTTAGAACCACAGAGAGTTACTGCAAGTCGCAAAGAAAACAGGAGCTGCCTCCACTATTCCAGCACCATTGCAACATCATCAAATCACCTACGCTTAGTCTAATACAATGACAACTAAAAGATACCAAAACAATTTAGTCCAATCAACGTAAGCTAAACATGATGTGCTGTCAATGGTTAGGATTTCTGTGTGCGTGCGTGTTCGTGCTTGCAGAAAAAAAGATGCGGACTCACCCCACTTGTAAAATGCTTGTTCGCTAGCCTCGTTTCTTTTCATGGGCAACGTTGGATAGTTAACATTAGCCTTCTACATCTAGCTACATATCGAACTTCCATCCTCTCAGGCCAGGGGCACAACAATGCATGAATGAATGGATGGATCAAAATTGCCATTATAATCATTGGCCAGTACGATGAATGTGAAACCACAAGTCCAAGTCCCTATCTCCATCCATGGCTAATCTAGGAAAGGGCTAATTTTAGCTAGCTAACTAGCCACCGGACGACAACAACACATTGAGATGCAACAATTCAAGTTGTTTCTGTCAATGACGTAATCTCTCAGTGCGATTTGATAGGGGTGAAGCCAAATCCAAATTGGCTTCCCTTGACACTTTTTTTTTATTAAGGGAGGACAAATGCTCACTGACTTCCATTGCATTCAATGCCACGGGCGGGTAAGGTCATACTCTTTTTGACCAGACGGCGTCAGATAGATGTCCTACACATACAAAGACAGCGGGGTGCTGTTTTGCTCGGTTGGATGCTTCCTCCGGTGAGATACATTCAGCCTCTTGCCAATTTAAGGAAGATTATGAAACACGGAGAGAGGAAAGATAAATTATGTTTTTTTTTGGGGGTAAGCCTGGAATCCATGAGTACATTCCACTGAATTCCACAAAGATCTTGATATTAGCCGTTTTATCATGAAACTGGGTGGTCATTTCTCATGGTCAAAACATTCCTTTACAGTAATTGTGTATACCTCTATTGACTTGAAATCTCTGCTCGGTGTTTAGGGTTTATGAAGAATTTATAGACTATTATGAGCTGTCATGAGTGATACATTGCACAATATGTCATATCCATAAGCCATTGGCCGGATATTTCTTTGTCATTTGTCATTTTTTCATTTAAGTGGCAGTAGCAATGAACCATGTAGCATTGTGGCATTGAACGCAAAAACCATGAATATTTTGTTCACAAGGTTTCATTTTGTATGTGCCTGTTAAATCTTTCAGAACCTTTACGTTCCACAGAATCCATACAGCCTTTCTGAAAGCTGAAGTATGGATGGAATAGTGAAGGAAAGAGAGCAAGAGAGAGAGAGAGAGAGAGAGAGACAGAGAGAGAGAGAGTCAAAGCACGTGAGAGGGTCAGAGATAGCAGGAAAGAGGGCAAGAGGATAAGATAAAGGATAAGGATAAGATAAAGAGAAGCACAGAGAGGGAGAGAAAGTGTGAGAGAGAGAGAGAGAGAGAGAGAGAGAGAGAGAGAGAGAGGGGCGGCGAAAGGGGGTGAGAGAGGGGGCAGAGCTGACTTTAAGTGTGTGTGTGTGTGTGTGTGTGTGTGTGTGTGTGTGTGTGTGTGTGTGTGTGTGTGTGTGTGTGTGTGTGTGTGTGTGTGTGTGTGTGTGTGTGTGTGTGTGTGTGTGTGTGTGTGTGTGTGTGTGTGTGTGTGAAAGGGAGAGCGACAGAAGAAGAGAGAGAAAAAGAGCGAGAGAGGGGCATAATCCCAGAGAGAGAGTGAGAGAGAGAAATAAAAAAGGACAGAGAGATTTGGAGAGAGGGTCAGCCGGGGACAGTGGAGTAGCCTGGCAGTAGAAATGCATCAGGAGTATTATAGATGTTGTGTGTTTCCCTGAAAGTGAGAGACCATTTATAATTCAGAGTGACTAGGACAAACACTCTCCATCTGGTTAAGTTCCTTCTCTCTCTTTCCAACTCTTTTTCTCTTTTTTCTCTCTTTCTTATTCTTTCTGTCATGCACATCGAAACTGATGGAGATAGTCCACTAGTATGAGAAACATACAGTGCAGTATTTATGAAGGATACTGAGGATACTTGGGAATTACATTCGACTGCATGTAGAAGAGTGGCACTGATGACATCAACATTGTTTTGGTAGATAAATCGCATTCTATATTTTTTTTACCTAAGTAGGGGAAAGTATAAACCACTTACTTATCCTTTACCATAATCCACAATCTCTAGCCGACTGCTGCTTGCCCCAGAACCTCAACTACCCCTTCCACCCCTACCCTCATCCCCTCATCCCCCACCCTCGCCAAGTGTGCCACTTTCAGTGCCTCCATTATCTGTCCCCGTCACCCCAAAGCAGGGCTAGAACAAAAGCCTGTTTGTCTGCGTCTGTCCATGCCAAATCTCAGCACGGGAGACAAAGCCGGTGAACAGGCATTTGCTGGAGCCCTTCCACACCACAATCCACCGTTTAATTGTTGACAAATGTGGTGTGCAGAGCTTTATTATTTGTTGTGTGGGATAATGTGGTTAAGACAAAGCCAATAGGTTGGCAGCATCTAAAAGCTTCTGGTAGCAGTATGGCAGTGTGCTGGGTAAAATAGGGAACCCAGGAGGACTTTATCTTAACAGAGTACAGGACACAATGTTGTACACAGGTTTAACCACAATGTTGTACACAGGTTTAACCACAAGGTTGTAGACAGGTTTAAACACAATTCTGTACACAGGTTTACCGCAATTCTATACACAGGTTTTACCACAATGTTGTACACAGGTTTAACCACAATGTTGTACACAGGTTTAACCACAAGGTTGTAGACAGGTTTAAACACAATTCTGTACACAGGTTTACCGCAATTCTATACACAGGTTTACCACAATGTTGTACACAGGTTTAACCACAATGTTGTACACAGGTTTAACCACAATGTTGTACACAGGTTTAACCACAATGTTGTACACAGGTTTAACCACAATGTTGTACACAGGTTTAACCACAATGTTGTACACAGGTTTAACCACAATGTTGTACACAGGTTTAACCACAATGTTGTACACAGGTTTACCATAGAATTAGAAAACAAACTAGTTGCATTATTGCTGTTTTACAGAAAGTATAATTGATGTTCTATAACCTCACAGGGTATGTTCATTTGTGACACACCGAACTAGGATTGAGAGAAAGAGAGAGAGAAATACAATGAGCTCCCAGAGCTAAAACCCACATGTCGTTTTATATGTATATGAATTAATTTCTCCTTTCCTCTCTCTGGTCTTTAGTGCTAGTGTGGAGGTCTGGGCCATGTTGTGTAATGGAGGAACTGAGGGGCTGAGCTCTGACACAAACACTAAGGCCTGCTTCTGTCGTGGCTAACCTCTGGCACAGGGACATCCTAGCATCCCTCCATCACCTCCTTCCCACTCATCTCTTCATCCCGCCGGTATGCCTCTGTCACCTGCTCATCTCTCCATTCCCCTTGTCCGCTTGCTGCTCTGTCTTTCTCATCCCTCCCTTGTCACCCACCCTTCCCCTTTGCCCTGTCTCGCATCCCTCCTCCATGTTTCTCTCATCCTCCCATCCTCCCAGTCCCCTTGGACTTTAGCATCTCTAGGTCTGCTGTTTCTCATGTAAAGGATTAAGCCACCATGCTGATTATGCCAAATCTCAATCCTGGCCACGTGTGTATGTGTGTGTGTGTGTGTGTGTGTGTGTATCAACAGGACTCAGTCCTTACTCTGATGAGGTATTATTATTATTATTATGAGGTATTATTATTTTTATTTTATTTTATTTAGTCAGTTAAGAACAAAATACTTGACGGCCTAAGAACGGCGGGTTTAACTGCCCCCCTCTCTCTCTCTCTCTCTCTCTCTCTCTCTCTCTCTCTCTCTCCTCTCTCTCTCTCTCTCTCTCTCTCTCTCTCTCTCTCTCTCTCTCTCTCTCTCTCTCTCTCTCTCTCTCTCAATTCCATTAAATTGAATTCATAGGGCCTTATATACATTGTTTACATGTTTACATTGCCAAAGCAAGTGATGTAGATAATAAACAAAAGTGAAATAAACAATAAAAAATGTACAGTAAACATTACACTTACACAAGTTCCAAAAGAATAAAGACATTTCAAATGTCAAAATATGTATATTTACAGTGTTGATATGATCTGCAATAGTTAAAGTACAAAAGGGAAAATAAGTAAACATAAATATGGGTTGTATTTGTTCTATTTGTTTATTCTTCACTGTTTGCCCTTTTCTTGTGGCAACAGCTCACACATTTTGCCCACTGTGGTATTTTCTCCACTAGATATGGTGGTTTATCAACATCGGGTTTGTTTTCGAATTCTTTGTGGATCTGTGTAATCTGAGGGAAATATGTGTCTCTAATATGGTCACACATTTGGCAGGAGGTTAGGAAGTGCAGCTGTTTCCACCTCATTTTGTGGGCAGTGAGCACATAGCCTGTCTTCTCTTGAGAGCCAGGGTAGCCTACGGCGGCCTTTCTCAATAGCAAGGCTATGCTCACTGAGTCTGTACATAGTCAAAGCTTTCCTTAAGTTTGGGTCAGTCACAGTGGTCAAGTATTCTGCCACCATGTACTCTCTGTTTAGGGCCAAATAGCATTCTAGTTTGTTCAGTTTCTTTTGTCAATTCTTTCCATTAAATTATATTTTTGTTTTCTCATGATTTGGTTGTGTCTAATTGCGTTGCTGTCCTGGGCCTTTGTGGGGTCTGTTTGTGTTTGTGAACAGAGCCCCAGGACCAGCTTGCTTAGGGGACTCTTCTCCAGGTTCATCTCTCTGTAGGTGATGGCTTTGTTATGGAAGGTAGGGAAATCGCTTCCTTTTAGGTGGTTATAGAATTTAACGGCTGATTCAAGTATTTTTTTAGCCAGATCCTAATTAGTATGTCAAATTTGATGTTCCTTTTGATGGCATAGAAGGCCCTTCTTGCCTTGTCTCTCAGATCATTCACAGCTTTGTGGAATTTAACTCTGGCGCTGATGTTTAGGCCGAGGTATGTATGGTTTTTTGTGTGCTCTAGGGCAACGGTGTCTAGATGGAATTTGTGTTCGTGGTCCTGGCAACTAACCCTAACCTTTTTTTGGAACACCTATATTTTGGTCTTACTGAGATTTACTGTCAGGGCCCAGGTCTGGCAGAATCTGTGCAGAATATCTAGGTGCTGCTATAGGCCCTCCTTGGTTGGGGACAGAAGCACTAGATCATCAGCAAACAGTAGACATTTGACTTCAGATTCTAGTAGGGTGATGCCGGGGGGCTGCAGACTGTTCTAGTGCCCTCACCAATTCGTTGATATATATGTTGAAGAGGGTGGGGCTTAGGCTGCATCCCTGTCTAACCCAACGGTCCTGTGGGAAGAAATGTGTGTGTTTTTGCACATTTTAACCGCACACTTGTTGTTTGTGTACATGGATATTATAATGTTGTATGTTTTCCCCACTTTCTATCAATTTGTATAGCAGACCCTCATGCCAAATCGAGACAAAATTCAAAGCACGAGCAGACTTTGCCTTTGTTTCAGTTTGCTTGTTTGTCAATTTGGTTGTTTCCTGGTGAATATGTGGTCTGTCATTAGCTACTTTGGTAAAAAGTCAATTTGACATTTACTCAGTACATTGTTTTCAGTATATTGAGCCTACTGAAAATCTGCTACATGCCATTGGCTTGGGCAAGTGTAAGACTGAGGGTTTGGGCCTGTTTGCCTGCTCATTGCCTGGGCATATGTGTGACTTTCATGTTGAGGCCCTCTTTGAGGGAGTGGGGGGCACATGTCTGATCTGAGGGAGATGATATTGGGCTTGGGCATTGTTGGTTTGGGAGGTGTATTGATTGGTTGGGGTGGGGGTGTGGATGTGGGCCCTCTCTCTCTCTGTCTCTCTCCTCCTCAGCCATTGTGTTACTCAGCCCTGAGGACCGCCCACAGTGTTAAACTAAATGCATATTTGTTGAAGACTGAAACCAGAAGAACAAGGCAATAACAAAACTAAGCTCCTCCACTCACCCAACTTGTGTCTTCCCTCAAAACAATTTTATTTTTATTTTTACCTTTATTTAACCAGGCAAGTCAGTTAAGAACATATTTTTATTTTCAATGACGGCCTGGGAACAGTGGGTTAACTGCCTGTTCAGGGGCAGAACGACAGATTTGTACCTTGTCAGGTCGGGGGTTTTGAACTCGCAACCTTCCGGTTACTAGTCCAAAGCTCTAACCACTAGGCTACGCTGACGCCCCAATAACAAGCCCTGTGGGTTATTTTCCCACGTCTTCATTTGTGGATGTTATTGTGGCCAAGACACGGGACGCGGCGGTGCCCATCCACTCGGTCCCACCAGGACAAATGATGCAGGGTTTAAATGTAGGGCAGAAAGGGTGGGCAGGATGGAGGACAGGAGTGGGACCCATCTCCTCTGCGTCTCCTCCACGTCTCCTTCCCTCCATTATGCAACACGCACCCGCCAACCGTCCTTCACGCTCACGCAATAACATAAGCATGAGTAACGAGGTCAAGCGTCTGGTCTGTCCCCTTTGTAAGTCTCTAGTATGTCCTTCATCTCACGCTCTGTCTCTTTCTCAACAACAACAGTCAACACCGTTATAAAACAAGAATCATTCTGTGGTAAGAATCACAAAGATGTATCAACGTAACATCTTTAGCGACTATGGAACTGATAGGAAAGCAAAAAGCTGGACGCATGTCAGTTTGTTTTCAACATCAACACGTAAGTGAGAAATTGGACATTTCCCATGCATTTCCTGTATGGTCCACTCAAACGGCTGAGATCATTCAGTAGCGGAGACTTGAATGTTCTCTCATCAGTTGGCTGTTTCTCAACTCACTCAGACAACTTTCCTCCACAGATCAGATAAACGGAGCGTAGATAATTGTGAAATCCAATAGATGTTGCCATACCTCCGGTTCTTGTGGGAAAACACAAGCCTAGAATTTCCCTTGTAGTTCCCTGTCTTACTGGGATTTTTAATTGCATTATTGTTAACGAAATACTGATGCAATTACAGGAAAGAGACTTGTCTCCCGTCTCACGAGAGTCGCACTGGTCTAACGACTAATCTCTGCAAGGGTCATGCGACTATTATACACCGTCTGGCCCCTTGTGATGTAGCTGTTGCAAGCGGAGACCACATTACTTCTGAGAAATTAGCATATAATTTTCATGACTTTAATTACAGGCAATATTTCTGGTATTTACGGTTGTGTTTTTCTGTGTGTATCAGTCTCTTCATCAGATAGGACACTTGAAACTCCAAACACCCTAAGTGTTCATAATCATTAACAGAGAGTCTCAATTAGCTGCCTGTACCTTTTAATAGCTGGGCAACGGCACACATTTCAGCAAATAAATGACTGTTTCAAATAAATGACTGTTTCAAGTAAATTACTGCCTCAAATAAATACGGGGTCTAAATTAATAGTTTACGAGGTTACCATGAATTACCATTAATTGTTTGTGAGGTTTAATGTTTGAATTGTTGCATTAAATAATTCAGTAATTACTCAAAAAATTATGTCAATCAACCATTTTTATTGTCAGTAAGAAACTAATAGCCATTGGCTGCTAACAACTGAGACCTCTTAGCTAACTGGCAAGCACAAAAACAGTCAACGACTTCGGGAGTACAGAACACTTGAAATCGGGCCGAAAAAGAACAGTCGAATATGAAAATAAAAGATTGTGAAGGATTAAAAACAATTTATATAGAGGCATACGAAGACAAAATAAATGTGACACAGTGTGTAAATGATAGAACATCATGAAGAAATTGAAGAAAATGAAGAAATGTATTAAAATGTTGGAAGTGAATGCTGGAATTAAACAATTAACTATGCATGCAAATGAGCAAAAGCTGTGTGCTTTAAGGAAATAGACGCCTGGTTCAAATAGAAGCCCGTCACTAATAAGCAACTGTTGTGTTCAGTGATTGAAGCAAATAAACGCCCATGGTATTGATTGAAGTTTTACGGTATTTACATTTCACTGGCTGATTGTGAGAGAGAGAGTGATTATTTATTTATTTTTCTGTCAGGGGAGCGGCTGTGATTCTCAAAACCTTTTTTCATCCCACACACTTCCTTGATTAGAACGATGTTCAGAACTATCTCAGATATGAATATTCATGATCTCCCCAGCACCAGCTAACGCTGATGTGATGTCACTGTGGTGGGAGGGAAAGGGAAGAGAGAGAGAGAGAGAGAGAGAGAGAGAGAGAGAGGGGAGAGAGAGAGAGAGAGAGAGAGAGAGAGAGAGAGAGAGAGAGAGAGAGAAAGAGAGAAAGAGAGAAAGAGAAAGAGAGAAAGAGAGAGAGAGAGAAAGAGAGAGAAGAGAGAGAGAGAGAGAGAGAGAGAGAGAGAGAGAGAGAGAGAGAGAGACTTTCACTTTTGGTCTTTCTTTACTGAAACCTTCTCGTTTAATTTAAACACTCACCACTATCCCTTAAAAATAAAACTCCATAATATGTCCTGTACTGCATACATGTACCATACTCCCCTTTCCCTCTACCACACAGTACAAAACAACATCACTTGACCATGTTCCTCCTTGTTAGCCAAAGAGACAACTTCGCCTGTGCAAACAGAAAATTCAACAAAACACATTTGGCCTTCTCCTCCTTCAAATACCTGTACCCCATTATAAACATCCCAACAGTAAAAACCACCCCAACCTCTCACACAAACATTCCAACAGAGACATTAATGGCATTAACCTGGCTCACACAGAAAACACATGAATGACAGTTTCTTTCATAACACAGAAAGGACACCCCTGACCGATTCCCGGGTCAACCCGTGCCAACCAGCTGTTAACTTCTTAAGGTATAGGGGGCGGCATTTTCACTTTTGGATAAATAGCGTGCCCAGTTTCAACTTCCTGCTACTCATGCCAAGAATATAAGATATGCATATTATTAGTAGAATCATGTCTGTGAGTATAACATAACTTATGTAGCAGGCAAAACCCAGAGGACTAACCGTTCAGATTTTTCTTTTGAGGTCTCTGTCTGTTCAGTGAGTTCTCCTTGGGAAACAATATTTCTTAGGCACTTGTTTGCAGTTCCTACTGCTTCTACTGGATGTCACCAGTCTTTGGAATTTGGTTGAGGTTATTCCTTTGTGCAATGAAGAAGTAGGGCCAACTAGGAAATGGGTAACACTGTTGAGAGTTGCGCAAGACTTGAAAAGTAGCGTTAGTTTCCTCCCGTACTCTATTGAAAACAGATAGACCCATCTTCAATTTGATCGATTATTAACGTTTACAAATACATAAAGTTGTATTACAAAAGTAGTTTGAAAATGTTTTGGCAAAGTTTACAGGTAACTTTGGAAGTATTTTGTAGTGACTGCGCAATTTGGAGGCTGTTTTTTTCTGGATCAAATGCTCTAAATAAATGGACATTTTGCATATATGGACGGAATTAATCGAACAAAAGGACCATTTGTGATGTTTATGGGACATATTGGAGTGCCAACAAAAGAAGCTGGTCAAAGGTAAGGCATGTTTTATATTTTATTTCTGCGTTTTTTGTAGCGCCTGCAGGGTTGAAATATGCTACTCTCTTTGTTTACTGTTGTGCTATCATCAGATAATAGCATCTTATGCTTTCGCTGAAAAGCCTTTTTAAAATCTGACATGTTGGCTGGATTCACAACGAGTGTCGCTTTAATTTAGTATCTTACATGTGTGATTTAATGAGAGTTAGATTCTGCACCGCCTTTAGCCGGAAAGCAGCCATCCTGCTTTCCAGTTCCACCAGGCTATATCCTCCTTCGTGGACAGTCATGTACAACACTGCCGCCCTCAGCCAGTGATGGCCCGACCAGAAAATGTTAACCAGCTTGCGTTGCAGGTCTGCGAGCAGAGGGCAGACAGTTTATGCCACAGGGGTTGAGGACAGCCAGTTTATGCCACAGGGAAGATGCCACCAGGTTGTTGATTATCAGCACCCTCCCTCTATATGACACTTGGGACAGGAGCCACCTCCACCTGGCCAGTCTTGACGCCACTGTCTGTGAGAGCCCCTCCCAGTTCTTCCTGACCCACCTCTCCGAGCCCAGGTACACCCCCAACACGTTAAGCCCCTCAGAACTCCACTGCAAACTCCCCCCATAACCAACATAACAGAGCTTTGTTCTTGCCCCAGTTTACCTTAGTTGATGAAGCTCCCTCGTACACCTTCAGACTGGTCTCAGCATATGCAAATGACGTTTCCGTCAAGATATGCAGATCCTGACGGAAACGTCATTTGCATATGCTGACGCTGCTATGTCTGTCACCACATCCATGCCTGTCCAGCACACTCCCTGCAGTCTGCTGCGTAGCAGTCCCATAAACAGCTCAATGGCTAGTGTATATAACTGCCCAAAGAGAGGGCATCCTTGTCTAATGCCCCCTCTCACCCAGACTGGCCTATTGAGCCCCCCTCCTACCTTAACCATACATGACGCCCCAGCGTACAACAGCTTTACACAGGTCAAAAACCTCTTCCCAAACCCAAACACAGACATAACATTAAACAGATACTCATCGTCCACTCTATCAAAAGCCTTCTCTTGATCTAAAGAGACCAGTCCAAAGTTCACATTAGAACCTCTCGACACGTCCAACAAGTTCCTGATTAAGAACAAGTTGCCCGTGATTGAGCGTGCCGGTACACAATATGTTTGGTCCTTAAGTACTATTGAGTCCAGATGGGACTTCAGTCTGTTAGAGAAGACCTTGGCAAATATCTTGTAGTCCGCACAGAGCAATGCCACAGGCCTCCAGTTCTTAAATTAACAAGTCCCCTTTTTTGGGCAGGAGAGTCAGAGCCGCCCGATGGCAGCTCATTGGCAACTCTACTACCCCGACACATTCACGCAAAATGCAAAACAAAACCAATTATATATATTTTTTTTAGAAAACTCCACTGGGAGTCCAACGATCCCAGGTGTATGACCGGGGGACATTTGGGTTTACGGCCTCTGCCAGCTCATGGGAATGTCCATTTCATCCCTCTGTGCCGGAGAGAGCTTAGGGAGTCCTGCGAACAAGACCTGAGCACACATAGGATCACACATTTCTGCCCTATACAACTCAATATAAAACTCCACAATTGGCTCCCGCATCTCTCCCACCACAGAGGTCACCCGCCCATCAGACAGATGTAGACAATGCATACACTTGGCTTCACCACTCTGTCTTTCCAAACCAAAGAAGGAGCTGGGAGCATCCATCTCCTTTGGCATGGAGAGCCTAGCTCTTACAAGTGCTACCTTTACTTTACCTGGAAAAAACTACCCAGGTCCCTACGTAATTCAGCTAAATTAGCCTGAAGGCCTACATTGCCTTGCCCCACCATCTCTACCTCCATCTCACTAATACAACACTCTAGTTCCCCTAAAACTCTCCTAGCCTCTGAGGATGAGAGAGCTGTATACTGTTGACAGAAATGCAGAATTTGGAATTTCCCCACATCCCACCATTGACTCAGAGACTCATACTCCTCTCTTCGCTGCCCCCACCTTTCCCAAAAGGTCTGTAAACATGAGCAAAAAGTGGCATCTTGTAAGAGCTTTACATTAAACTTCCAATAGGATGCCTGCCGGGGCCCTGGTGAAATAGACAGCTGGTTAAGTGATAATCTGAAAACCCCACCGGGAGAATGGTAGCGCCCAGCAGCCTATTCCTAGGCATGTAAAAAACGATTAAGTCGGGCTGCACTCACCCTAGCCCCAAGAACCTTCACCCATGTATACTGTCTTGTGTTAGGATGTTTAGTTCTCCAAACATCCACTAGGTCAAACTGATTAATGATGTCCCTTAATTAACACTCCCACTGACACTGAATATCTCTTCCCCATTTATGGCCTCCGACCACCAGCGTCTCCTCAGGTGCTACCTGTGAGAGTTCCTGTCTAAGACACCCAAACAGAACCCCCCTCTATCTCCCTGTGTTAGGCGCATTCACATTTATAAAGACAAAATCCATGTTGTTAATTTCTGCTTTTACAACAAGCAGCCTACCCCTACACACGTCCTTTGAGGAGCAAATTTTTACAGACAGACCCGGTACAAAAAGGACTGCCACCCCTGCACTAAAATCTGTCCCATGGCTCAACACACTTGCCCCTTTCCACCAGAGCCCCCAATCGACTTCATTCACCACATGGGTCTCCTGCAGAAACAACACCTGTACTTTTTTTGCTTCACATATTCACCCAACACACTCCTCTTTCCCGCATCTCTGGCGCCATTTATAGTGAGCGATCCTACCCGAAGAGTCTCCATAAGAAGTAGGAGAAAAGCCAGCAAAGAAAGAGACCAATAGCAAAAAGCCCCAGTGCCAGAAAGAAACTACACATCCAAACGGTGTCTGAAGGTAGACCCTTACGCACTGTTGTGATCCACTTCCTCAACCAAAACCGTTTCCTGGGTGAGAGGACACCATGCTCCTCATTTTTCATAGCATGTTGTACTGATCTTACAAACTTTCTCGGATCAGAAAAAAAGCCTCAAGATTAACTTTTTTTCCCCTTGGTCTCATTCAGGAACCTTGTCAGTTCCCTCAACGTGTACTTTGAACCCTCTGCCCGTTGAGGAGGTGAAAAAAAACCTCATCATCCTCTTACTCAGACTCACTTTCCTCCTCATCTCCATCTCCCATCCTGACCACCTGCCCTTCCTCTCTGGTCAGGGCCTCCCCCCAGCACCAGGGAAAGGTTCCATGGAGCCTTTGACCACACCAGCCTCTCCCCTCCCACCTCCTTTCTTCTCCCCCTTTTTCCATTTATGCTTGACACCCTCCTCCTCCCCCTCGAGTCTCTTACACTTCCCCACTATACTCTCCTCATCCGCCAGCATAACCTGCCTAGACCCAGCCTCATCTACACCACCATCCATAGCATGACTAGACCCCAGCCTCTGCTACACCACCATTCATAGCATGACTAGTCCCAGCCTTAGCTACCCCACAATCTCTAGCCTGACTAGGCCCAGCCTCATCTACACCACCATCTCTGGCATGACTAGACCCAGCCTCATCTACACCACCATCCATAGCATGACTAGGCCCAGCTTCTGCATCTCATTGCCCCCTGCACGTTGACCTCGATTTCCCCCACTGGTGCTTGTGCCCTCACCTTGTCTACGGCCTTTATGTGGGCAAGCCAAATTCTTATGCCCCAAATCCCCACATTCAAAACACTGTAGATTATCTGTGATGGCAAACCCTGTGTAGAGCCCCTCCCCATGCCTCACTTTAAAATGCACATTTACCTGTTGCTCATTGTTACTCAGAAACATAAACACTTGCCTCCGGAACGAAACAACATGCTTAACGGCATCTGCCTGAAAACCTGCCGACAGTAGACGAAACCCGCTAGCAAATTTACCAAAATGACTCAGCTCTTTCCCGATTTCATCATCTGTAATAAAGGGAGGCAAATTTGCAACTATTACCCTTGTTGAAGGGGTAGAAAAAGGCGAAATTGGCATCAACACACCCCATACAAATAATTCACTAGCAATTAACCTACCAACCAAATTTGCTCTTTTCATGAACACAACCATGTAACGGCTCTCTTCTATCTCCTCCTCTGACGAAGAGGTAGAACAAGGATCGGACCAAAATGCAGCGTGATGATGATTCATGATATTTTAATGAAGGAAAACCTATACATACAGAAACTACAAAAATAACAAAATGAAATAACGAAAACCGAAACAGCCCTATCTGGTGCAAACACAAAGACAGGAACAATCACCCACAAACACACAGTGAAACCCAGGCTACCTAAATATGGTTCCCGATCAGAGACAACGAGAATCACCTGACTGTGATTGAGAACCGCCTCAGGCAGCCATAGAATATGCTAGACAACCCTACTCAACCACAATCCCAATACCTACTAAACCCCAATACAAAAACACACCACAAAATAAACCCATGTCACACCCTGGCCTGACCAAATAAATAACGAAAACACAAAATACTAAGACCAAGGCGTGACAAACCACAGCTTTGTTCATTCTAGAAGCGGCATTTATAAATTCAGCTCCTACCTGTTCACCGACTGCAAGCAGAACCTCCTCCACTTTAACTCCATTCTCAGGAACACACCTGAGTCCATGCCGTATCGACAGCGTCTCCTCCACGCTAGGCTGAGAAGCCATTGAGCACACCACACCTTCCAGACCCCAGCAAACTAACTCTGTCCTCTTCCACCCTAACTTTGAAAAAACCTGTGGATACTGCTAAAACAAATTGTGCATTAACCCTCCACCATAGAAAATAAAATTGAAAGAAAAGACCAAGGACAGAATAGAGAAGGTTAGTTCGGACAGAGTCCTCCACACCAAACAGTCAAATTCCAAAAACCTCCCAGCATGCACTGTGAGAGAGAACGAGAGAGAGATAGAGATTGTAACATGCCCAGACATACTGCAGCACTTTGACTGGGCTTAGACTAAACAGTGTTCTAAGTAGAGTCAATGGAAGAAATATAGAACAAATGATGTGGCAATAAAGAACACGATGGAGAAAGACGAACCTCAGAAATGGAATGAAACACAGGAAAGTATTCAGACCCCTTGACTTTTTCTATATTTTGAAGCTAGGGGGCACTATTTTTATTTTTGGAAAAATAACGTTCCCAAAGTAAACTGACTATTTCTTAGGACCAGATGCTAGAATATGCATATAATTGACAGCATAGGATAGAAAACACTAAAATTTCCATAACTTAAAAAATATTGTCTGTGAGTATAACACAACTGATATTGCAGGCGAAAGCCTGAGAAAAATCCAATCATAAAGTGACCCTTATTTTGAAACCCCTGTCTTTCTATGCATCCCTATTGCCCATTGAAAGGGATATCAACCAGATTCCTTTTTCTACATCTTCCCTAAGGTGTCTACAGCCTTTAGGCGTAGTTTCACGCCTTTATGTTGAAGACTGAGCGTAAACGAACACATTGCGTAAGTGGCCAGCTGATGGCTCTCAGAGTGATTCTTGCGAGAAAAGAGAGAGGTAGACATTTTTTCTCCCGGTCCTACTGAAAAGCCAACTGTCCCGGTTGATATATTATCAAATAGATATTTGAAAAACACCTTGAGGATTGATTATAAAAAACGTTTGCCATGTTTCTGTCGATATTATGGATATAATTGGGATTTTTTTCCGGTGTTGTCGTGACCGCTATTTCCGGTGGATTTCTGAACATAACATGACAAACAAATGGAGGTATTTTGGGTATAAAAATAATCATTATGGAACAAAATGAACATTTGCTGTCTAACTGGGAGTCTCTTCTGTGAAAACATCCAAAGATCATCAAAGGTAAACGGGTAATTTGATTGCTTTTCTGATTTTCGTGACCAAGCTTCCTGCTGCTAGCTGGACATAATGCTATGCTAGGCTATCCATAAACTTACACAAACGCTTGTGTTGCTATCGCTGTATAGCATAATTTCAAAATCTGAGACGACAGGGTGATTTAACTAAATGCTAAGCTGTGTTTTGCTATATTTCATGTGTGATCTCATGAATATGAATATTTTCTAGTAAGATTATTTGACCGTTGCGCTATGCTAATTAGTGTAGTTGCTGACAATTCTCCCGGATCCGGGATGGGTAGTTCCAAGTTACAGCCTAATTCTGAAATTGATTAAATAGTTTTTTCCCCCTCATCAAAGTACACACAATACCCCATATTGATGAAGCAATAACAGGTTTTTAGAAATTTTGCAAATGTATTTAGTATCACATTTACATAGGTATTCAGACCCTTTACTCAGTACTTTGTTGAAGCACCTTTGGCAGTGATTACAGCCTCGAGTCTTCTTGGGTATGACGCTACAAGCTCGGCACACCTGTATTTAGGGAGTTTCTCTCATTCATCTCTGCAGATCCTCTCAAGCTCTGTCAGGTTGGATGGGGAGCGTCGCTGCACAGCTATTTTCAGGTCTCCAGAGATGTTCGATCGGGTTCAAGTCCGGGCTCTGGCTGGGCCACTCAAGAACATATAGAGACTTGTTCCAAAGCCACTTCTGCATTCTCTTGGCTGTGTGCTTAGGGTCGTTGTCCTGTTGGAAGGTGAACCTTCGCCCCAGTCTGAGGTCCTGAGCACTCTGGAGCAGGTTTTCATCAAGGATCTCTCTGTACTTTGCTCCGTTCATCTTTCTCTCGATCCTGACTAGTCTCCCAGTCCTTTCCGCTGAAAAACATCCCCACAGCATGATGCTACCATCACAATGCTTCACCGTAGCGATGGTGCCAGGTTTCCTCCAGATGTGACACTTGGCATTCAGGCCAAAGAGTTCAATCTTGTTTTCATCAGAGCAGTGAATCTCGTTTATCATGGTTTGAGAGTCTTCAGGTGCATTTTGACAAACTACAAATGGGCTGCCATGTGACTTTTACTGAGGAGTGGCTTTCTTCTGGCCACTCTACTATAAAGGCCTGATTGGTGGAGTGCTGCAGAGATGGTTGTCCTTCTGGAAGGTTCTCCTATCTCTACAGAGGAACTCTGGAGCTCTGTCAGAGTGACCATCTGGTTCTTGGTCACCTCCCTGACCAAGGCCCTTCTCCCCCGATTGCTCAGTTTGGCCCGGCCAGCTCTAAGATGAGTCTTGGTGGTTCCAATCTTCTTCCATTTAAGAATGATGGAGGCCACTGTGTTTTTGGGGATCTTGTCTTTGAGCTTTATGGACAATTCCTTCGACCTCATGGCTTGGTTTTTGCTCTGACATGCACTATCGACTGTGGCACCTTATATCTACAGGTGTGTGCCTTTCCAAATCATGTCCAATCAATGAAATTCACCACAGGTTGTCTCCAGTCAAGTTGTAGAAACATCTCAAGGATGATCAATGGAAACAGTATGCGCCAGAGCTCAATTTCGAGTCACATTAAAAAGGGTCTTAATACTTATGTAAATATGGTATTTCTGTTTTTGCTACCATTTCTAAACACCAGTTTTTGCTTTGTCATCATGGGATATTGTGTGTAGATTGATAAGGAAAACATTTCATTTAACCCATTTTAGAATAAGGCTGTAACGTAACAAAATGTGGAGAAAGGGAAGAGGTCTGAATACTTTCCAAATGCACTGTATGTAGCAAAGTAAACACAGAAAGATAAATAGACTGGGGGAGTGAGGAGGGCCTGTGGGTATGCAGTCCTAGTCTAACTCCAAAATGCCACCCTATTCCCTACATAGTGCACTACTTTTGACCAGGAATAGGGTTCCATTTGGGATCTAGTCTCCATGTCTTGCAGTAGACCAAACCAAGCGGATAATGAAGGAGCAGCGGCTCGTTAAACAGAGTGAGAACAAACTCATTGGGGCCACCGCACGGCTTGTGGTTGATCCTCTCAGCTGCAGAGAAACTCAGTGTGTGTGTGTGTGTGTGTGTGTGTGTGTGTGTGTGTGTGTGTGTGTGTGTGTGTGTGTGTGTGTGTGTGTGTGTGTGTGTGTGTGTGTGTAAGGAGATAACCAGGGCATAGTATTAGACCTGGGGTTAATTGTTAGATGGTCTGGAGGAGAGAGAAGATACTGATTTACAACAGACAGGAAAAACCAATCACAAGACCATAAAACAGAGAGAAATAAAGATGGCGCCGTGGAGGATGCCTGCCGTTTCATGGGCTCTTAACCAACTGCCTATTTAGTTATTTTTTTCCCCCATTTTTTTTGTCTTATCTTGAACATAATGTTGCTGCTACTGTCTCTTATGACCAAAAAGAGCTTCTAGAAATCAGAACAGCGATTACTCACCTTGAACTGGACAAAGAATTTCTCGTTAATGAGTCGGGCGAGAGGGATTTACTCCAGACACCCGAACAGGCCCTCGTCCCCGTCATTCGCAGGAGAAAGAGACGGAAAAGATTGTCGCGGAAAGAGATCGGGGTGCCTTGTGAGGATCCACCGACGGTTGGCTAATCTGCCCTTATCATCCGTACTAGTGGTACAATCGATGGAAAATAAATTGGACGAGCTGAAAGCCCTATCAACGGGGACATAACAAACTGAAATATTTTATGTTTCACAGAGTTGTGGCTGAACGACAACATGAATAACATACAGTTGGCAGGTTATACACTGCATCGGCAGGATAGAATAGCAGACAAGGGGTGGTGGTCTCTGTATATTTTGTAAACAACTGTTGGTGCATGATATCTAAGGAAGTCTGGAGGTTTCACTCACCTGAGGTAGAGTATCTCATGATAAACTGTCCACCACCCTAGTCATAGACTGTTCTCTCTGCTACCGCACGGCAAGTGATACCAGAGCTTCTAACCAGCTTCAAACCAGCTTCTAACCAGCTTCTAACCCCAAGCCATAAGACTCCTGAACATCTACTCAAATGGCAACCCAGACTATTTACATAGACCCCCCATTTAATTGTACCTTTATTTAACTAGGCAAGTCAGTTATTAAGAACAAATTCTTATTTTCAATGACAGCCTAGGAACAGTGGGTTAACTGCCTGTTCAGGGGCAAAATGACAGTTTTGTACCTTGTCAGCTCAGGGGTTTGAACTTGCAACCTTGCAGTTACTAGTCCACCGCTCTTACCACTAGGCTGCCCTGCCGCCACTGCTGCTCTCTGTTATTATTTATGCACAAGTCACTTTAATAACTCTTACCTACATGTACATATTACCTCAATTACCTCGACTAACCGGTGCCCCCACACATTGACTCTGTACCGGTTCCCCCTGTATATAGCCTCGCTTTTGTTATTTTACTGCTGCTCTTTAATTATTTGATTCTTTAATTTCTTATTTTTCTTTAGGTATTTATCTTAAAACTGCATTTTTGGTTAATAAGGGCTTGTAAATAAGCATTTCAGTGTAAGGTCTACCTGCACCTGTTGTATTCGGCGCATGTGACAAATAAAATGTGATTTGATTGGTGGGTTACTGCTGTGAGGCTAATACCAACATGTTAAGCTAATACCAACATGTTAAGCTAATACCAACATGTTAAGCTAATACCAACGTGTTAAGCTAATACCAACGTGTTAAGCTAATACCAACATGTTAAGCTAATACCAACATGTTAAGCTAATACCAACATGTTAAGCTAATACCAACATGTTAAGCTAATACCAACATGTTAAGCTAATACCAACGTCTTAAGCTAATACCAACATGTTAAGCTAATACCAACATGTTAAGCTAATACCAACATGTTATGTTAATACCAACATATTTAAGCTAATACCAACGTGTCTTAAGCAGACCAGGAAAGCTACAACAAACAAACAACACATGGAATTAGACGTCCCATCAAGCAAAACCGAAAGTTAAAAAGCTTGATCTTTGGTGCACAAGTTGAACCATAGCTGCCACGCAAACGGTGTCCAACCGGCAGAGGCAGATTACTTCGATAATTGTGTAATTCTCCTCATCACCTCCATTCCTAGCTCCAACCTATTTCCAACACCTAATCTGTCTCCACGAAGTGCTAACACAGAACTCTCTGGCTTTGGAAGGAAATGACACGCTATTAATGGCCGAGGTAGGCAAAGCGACTCTCATTGAGAGACATCTGTGGAGTATTTCACAACCGCTCCGAGAGCCTCACTCGCTGCTGATAGACGGCACTTTTGCTTGTGTGTGTGCGTGTGTGTATGTTGTGTGTTCGTGTGTGTGTCGGGACTGGCTGTTTAGAGAAGAGGCCTGGCTCGGCTGGCGGGGACTCTAACAACTGCCATCACTAATGTGATTCCCCTGGCGTGACTCACAGCATAGGGGTATAAATATCTACAGAGCTGAGCTAGGAGCCCTGAACTGAGGCCCCTGTCGTTGCATGCCGAGAAAGGAGATCAGGGCCAAAACCTCAGGCTGTTTCAAATCCCACTGAAGAAAAAAAAATAGTTGAATGTTGTTTTTCTTTCTGTGAATTTACGAATGTTTATCTGGCTGAAAGACGTCTGTCTTTTTCACAGCTGTGGAAAATTATAAATAAAAAAAGGATAGAAAAGGATAAATTCATGAGATGGATGATAAGAGGTTTATGAAGCCCCAGAAGACCGGTGTAGATGGAAACCGGGTGTCCCAAATTCCTCATTTGAGACCTAAACTGGTGCTTGGGCAGAATTTTGTTGATAGAAGGTCTACATCTGTAGCTGTGACTGTACTCACAACTCCCACCGATGGAAAGGGATAGAAAATGTTTAGACAAAGTTCACATTCACAGCTGTTCAACACAATATTTGCACAAAATAAGTATTTTTTTTAAGTCTTCTGAGCAACTAATACAAAGTTCTGTAAATCTTCCATTGGATTTCAATTGAAATAACAGCCTGGTCTTGTGGGAAAGGTTGTCGAATGGAGTTACTCTAATATTACTCAAATTTATGAGTATTAACGATCCATTTTGAATCTGAGTGGAAGACACAAAGAACATGGTGGACAGACAATCTTCTCAAGTGACCCCTCTTCCACCCCTTCGCCCCAATACACACACCATCACTCAGCCAGACTGTCATCACCCCGACCCCACACCCCCCTCCTTCTGCACAGTCCCCATACTCCAGAGACCTTCACATTCACAGCCCTCACACCCAAAACCACAAACTACCCTCCCTTCTTCCCTCTCAGAGACAGCTGTAGACCCAAGGACTAGAACTTGAAACCCTACCTCATTCAAAGACCCCCCACCTCCACATTCCCATCCCCCCTCTCCTCACAACTCCCATGCCCCCCACCCCCTACCCATATACCATGTACTGTATGTATATCAGTATCCACATCCATAATCACAAGTAAGTCATAAATATTCACAACCAATTAAAATATTAGAAAATTCCTCTCATAGTATGCTACCTCATAATTGTGAGACAGAGAGAGAGAAAGAGAGACAGAGAGAAAGACAGAGAGAAAAATAGAGAGAGAGAGACAGACAGACAGACAGAGAGACAGACAGAGAGACAAATTGAGAGAGAGACAGAGAGACAAATAGAGAGAGAGAGACAGAGAGACAAATAGAGAGAAAGAGACAGAGATAAAGAGAGACAGATAAAGAGAGAAATAGAGAGATAGAGAAAGAGAGACAGAGAGAAAAATAGAGAGAGAGAGACAGGGAGACAAATAGAGAGAAAGAGACAGAGATAAAGAGAGACAGATAAAGAGAGAAAGAGAGAGACAGAGAGAAAGAGAGACAAATAGAGAGAGAAAGATAGAGAGAGAGAGAGAGAGAATGAGTGAGAGAGAGAATACGACAGATCACATATTCACCCTGCATACCAAAATTGACAAACAAACAAACCAAAACAAAGCCAGTCTTCTGATGCTTTGTTGATTTAAAAAAAGATTTTGACTCAATTTGGCATGGGGGTCTGCTATACAAATTCATAGAAAGTGGTGTTATGGGGAAAACATACAACATTATACAATCTATGTACAGAAACAAGTGTGCAGATAAAATTGGCCATTTTTTATTTATTTCCATAGGGCCGTGGGGGTGACACAGGGATGCAGCTTAAGCCCCACGCTCTTCGACATATATATCAACGAATTGGCGAGGGCACTAGAACAGTCTGCAGGACCTGGCCTCACCTTACTAGAATCTGAAGTTAGACGTCTACTGTTTGCTGATGATCTGGTGCTTCTGTCCATAACCAAGGAGGGCCAACAGCAGCACCTTGATCTTCTGCACAAATTCTGTCAGACCTGGGTCCTGGCAGTAAATCTCAGTAAGACAAAAATAATTGTGTCCAAAAAAGGTCCTGTTGCCAGGACACCATTGCCCTAGAGCACACACAAACAACTATAAATACTTTGTCCTAAATATCAGCAACTCAGATAACTTCCACCAAGCTGTGAACGATATGAAAGACAAGGCAAGAAGGGCCTTCTATGCCATCAAAAGGAACATCAAAATCGACATACAATTAGGATCTGGCTAAAAATATTTGAATCCGTTATAGAACCCATTGCCCTTTATGGCTGTGAGATCTGGGGTCAGCTCACCAACCAAGAATTCACAAAATGGGACAAACACCAAATTGAGACTCTGCATGCAGAATTCAGCAAAAATGTCCTCTGCGTACAAGGAAGAACACCGAAAAATGCATGCAGAGCAGAATTAGGCCGATATCCGCTAATTATCAAAATCCACAAAAGAGCCGTTCAATTCGACAACCGCCTAAAAGAAAGCGATTCCCAAACCTTCTATAACAAATCCATCACCTACAGAGAGATGAACCTGGAGAGGAGTCCCCTAAGCAAGCTGGTCCTGGAGCTCTGTTCACAAACACAAACAGACTCCACAGAGCCCTAGGACAGCAACACAATTAGATCCAACCAAATCATTAGAAAATATAATTTTCTACACATTGGAAAGAATATAAAAAAACAGAGCAAACTACAATTCTATTTGGGCCTAAACAGAGAGTACACAGTGGCAGAATACCTGACCACTGTGACTGACCCAAACCCTACCCAAACTAGGGTAGGGGGCAGCATTTGGACGAAAAGCATACCCAAATTAAAATGCCTTCTACTCAGGCCCAGAAGATAGGATATGCATATAATTGGTAGATTTGGATAGAAACAGTCTAACGTTTCCAAAACGGTTAAAATAATGTCTGTGAGAATAACAGAACTGATTTGGCAGGTGAAAACCTGCCAAAGAAGTAGGATTCTTTTGTTAGTTTTAGTTTTCTATTCAATGCCAATACAGTATCCTTTGACTTGTGACTCAAATTGCAGTTCCTATGCCTTTCACTAGATGTCACCAGTCTTTAGAAATTGTTTCAGGCTTGTATTCTGAAAAATGAGGGAGTAAGAGCAGTCTGAATGAGTGGACTCTGTCGTGTCACAGAACTTTTTCATGCGCAATCCTGAGAGAGTACATTTCTTGTTTACCTTTTATATTGATGACGTTATTGTCCGGTTGAAATATTATAGATTATTTAGGCTAAAACAACCTGAGGATTGAATATTAACATTGTCTGACATGTTTCTATGTACTTTACGGATACAATTTGGATTTTTTTGTCTGCCTGTTTTGACTGCGTTTGAGCCTGTGGATTACTGAAGAAAATGCAGGAACAAAACGGACGTTTTCGGATAAAAAGAGAAATGTTATCGAACAAAAGGAACATTTATTGAATAAATGAAGGTCTTCTGAGTGCAAACATATGACTATCATCAAAGGTAAGTGATTAATTGTATCTCTATTTCTAACTTGTGTAACTCTTCTACTTGGCTGGTTACTGTTTGTAATGATTTGCTAGGCTATGTTCTCAAATAATTGTAAGGTTTGCTTTTTGCCATAAAGCATTTTTGAAATCTGACACCATGGTTGGATTCACAAGAAGTTCATCTTTAAACCTATGTAAAATAGGTGTATCCTTTCTGAATTTTTATAATGAGTATTTCTGTATTTGAATTTGGCGCTCTGCAATCTCACTGGATGTTGGCCAGATGGGCCGCTAGCGTCCCACATGCCCTAGAGATGGTTAAGGAAAGCTTTGACTATGTACAGACTCCGTGAGCATAGCCTTGCTATTTAGAAAGACGACTGTAGGCAGATCTGGCTCCCAAGAGAAAACAGGCAATGTGCACACTGCTCACAAAATGAGGTGGAAACTGAGCGGCACTTCTTAACCTCCTGCCAAATGCATGACCATGTTAGAGACACCTAAAGATTGGAAAGATGCCACGGTCATCCCCCTCCTGACCGGTTGCATCACCGCCTGGAATGGCAACTGCTCGGCCTCTTCCTGCCAGCCAGGACCTCTACACCAGGCGGTGTCAGAGGAAGGCCCTAAAATTGAACATCTAATCAAATGGCTACCCAGACTATTTACATTTCCCCACCTTTTACGCTGCTGCTACTCTCTGTCATTATCTATGCATACATCACTTTAACAACTCTACCCACATGTACATATTTTCCCTTTATTTAACTAGGCAAGTCAGTTAAGAAAAAATTCTTATTTTCAATGACAGCCTAGGAACAGTGGGTTAACTGCCTGTTTGAGGGCAGAATGACAGATTTGTACCTTGTCAGCTCAGGGATTTGAACTTGCAACCTTCTGGTTACTAGACCAATGCTCTAACCACTAGGCTACCCTGCCACCTACTTCAGTTACCTCGACAAACCGGTGCCCCTGCACATTGACTCTGTATTGGTACCCCCTGTATATAGCCTCGCTATTGTTATTCTACTGCTGCTCTTTAATTATTTGTTACTTTTATTTCTTATTTTTCTTTAGGTATTTTTCTTATACTGCATTGTTGGTTAACGACTTGTAAGTAAGCATTTCACTGTCTATATCCCTTTCACTACACCTGTTGTATTCGGCGCATGTAACAAATATAATTTGATTTGACAGCTTCTCCATCCTGGAGGGGGAAATCAATCAACTCCTGCAGCTCTGTCGCACGATGGGTAAGTACATAGTCAATGGTAGGCTTCGAGGGGACTCCTATGGTAGGTACACCTATAGCTCATCTCTTCTCAGTAGTTCTGTAGACTACTTTATCACTGACCTCAACCCAGAGTCTCTCCTGCCCGCTGACACCCCTATGAGATCACAGTAAAATCAGTCTACCTGAACAGAGCAATAGTCAATCATGAGGCATCAAAGCCAAAGGAACTGAATAATATTAAGAAATACTATAGATAGAAGGAAAGAAGTGGAAACCTACCAAAAAAACAATTGGACGACAACATATTCAATCCCCTTTTGACAACTTCCTGGACAAAGTGCTTCACTGTAACGTTTTTCCTGTAAACAGTATATTTGACCTCTCAGCTTCCCTATCAAATCTAGAAATCTCAATCAGAGAACCAAAGAAACAACAATGACAAATGAAGAATGCAAAAAAAACATTTTTCTTTATTGAGAAACCTATCCAACCAAAAACATAGAGAACCAGAGAGCTGGGGGAAGAGATACACGCGCAACAATGTGTCTCCCGTGTTTCCTATGTTTCATATGCTGTACAAGCTATTGGGAGTTTGGGTTACGGGTTAAGTGGTTTCTTTCGGTCTGAAAACTTGACTCAAGATTTGTGTGTGTGTGTGTGTGTGTGTTTCAGTGTCTGTGTAAATGTGTGTTTTATGAACTGTTCTGCACTGTTGCGTCATTGAAAGTCTGATACATGCTTCCTTCTAAGCACCGGCTAGTGTGAGTGCGAGTTTGTGCTACATAGTGATGTACATCTAATGGTTTGTTTGTGTGTGTGTATATTTTGTATAGCTAGAAGTGTATACAATTATGTGTGAGTCAGGGAGCTGCTGTACAGTCTATTCCCCTCTGACCTGAAGTCACTGTGTTTATGAAGCTTAGCCAGTTCATGTAATGACAGGCTTTTATATGGATGATAAAAGCATGTCCTTCTCTATGGCTGCTCTTCATGGTACACTGCAGTGTACACATACACACACACACACACACACACACACACACACACACACACACACACACACACACACACACACACACACACACACACACACACACACACACACACACACACACACACACACACACACACACACACACACAGGCAGGCAGGCAGGCAGGCAGGCAGGCAAACACACACCCACGTATGCAACATTCCTCCTCTTGAACCCCCTACGCTGCAATCAACCACTACCAAAACCACTTCAAGTACAGAAGGGCAACATCATCAATTTCTCCACTTAAAATTCTATCCACCCATATGGGGCTGTTTGGAAAGACAAAACAGAAGAGCGAGAGGGATATAGACAATACAGAGAGAGAGGGATATAGACAATACAGAGAGAGAGGGATATAGACAATACAGAGAGAGAGGGATATAGACAATACAGAGAGAGAGGGATATAGACAATACAGAGAGAGAGGGATATAGACAATACAGAGAGAGAGGGATATAGACAATACAGAGAGAGAGGGATATAGACAATACAGAGAGAGAGGGATATAGACAATACAGAGAGAGAGGGATATAGTCAATACAGAGAGAGAGGGATATAGACAATACAGAGAGAGAGGGATATAGACAATACAGAGAGAGAGGGATATAGACAATACAGAGAGAGAGGGATATAGACAATACAGAGAGAGAGGGATATAGACAATACAGAGAGAGAGGGATATAGACAATACAGAGAGAGAGGGATATAGACAATACAGAGAGAGAGGGATATAGACAATACAGAGAGAGAGGGGTATAGACAATAAAGAGAGAGAGAGGGATATAGTCAATACAGAGAGAGAGGGATATAGTCAATAGAGAGAGAGGGATATAGTCAATACAGAGAGAGAGGGATATAGTCAATAAAGAGAGAGAGGGGGATATAATCAATACAGAGAGAGAGGGATATAGTCAATACAGAGAGAGAGGGATATAGTCAATAAAGAGAGAGAGAGGGATATAATCAATACAGAGAGAGAGAGGGATATAGTCAATAAAGAGAGAGAGGGATATAGTCAATAAAGAGAGAGAGAGGGATATAATCAATAAAAGAGAGAGGGATATAGTCAATACAGAGAGAGAGGGATACAGTCAATAAAAGAGAGAGAGGGATATAGTCAATACAGAGAGAGAGAGGGATATAGTCAATAAAAGAGAGAGGGATATAGTCAATAAAAGAGAGAGGGATATAGTCAATACAGAGAGAGAGGGATATAGTCAATAAAGAGAGAGAGGGGGATATAATCAATACAGAGAGAGAGGGATATAGTCAATACAGAGAGAGAGGGATATAGTCAATAAAGAGAGAGAGGGGGATATAATCAATACAGAGAGAGAGGGATATAGTCAATACAGAGAGAGAGGGATATAGTCAATAAAGAGAGAGAGAGGGATATAATCAATAAAGAGAGAGAGGGATATAGTCAATACAGAGAGAGAGGGATACAGTCAATAAAGAGAGAGAGAGGGATATAGTCAATACAGAGAGAGAGAGGGATATAGTCAATAAAGAGAGAGAGGGATATAGTCAATAAAGAGAGAGAGGGATACAGTCAATAAAGAGAGAGAGGGATATAGTCAATACAGAGAGAGAGGGATATAGTCAATAAAGAGAGAGAGGGATATAGTCAATACAGAGAGAGAGAGGGATATAGTCAATAAAGAGAGAGAGGGATATAGTCAATAAAGAGAGAGAGGGATACAGTCAATAAAGAGAGAGAGGGATATAGTCAATACAGAGAGAGAGGGATATAGTCAATAAAGAGAGAGAGGGATATAGTCAATACAGAGAGAGAGAGGGATATAGTCAATAAAGAGAGAGAGGGATATAGTCAATAAAGAGAGAGAGGGATACAGTCAATAAAGAGAGAGAGGGATATAGTCAATACAGAGAGAGAGGGATATAGTCAATACAGAGAGAGAGGGATATAGTCAATAAAGAGAGAGAGGGATATAGTCAATACAGAGAGAGAGAGGGATATAGTCAATAAAGAGAGAGAGGGATATAGTCAATAAAGAGAGAGAGGGATACAGTCAATAAAGAGAGAGAGGGATATAGTCAATACAGAGAGAGAGGGATATAGTCAATACAGAGAGAGGGGGATATAGTCAATACAGAGAGAGAGAGGGATATAGTCAATACAGAGAGAGAGACAGGGATATAGTCAATAAAGAGAGAGAGGGATATAGTCAATACAGAGAGAGAGAGGGATATAGTCAATAAAGAGAGAGAGAGGGATATAGTCAATACAGAGAGAGAGGGATATAGACAATAAAGAGAGAGAGGGATATAGTCAATACAGAGAGAGAGGGATATAGTCAATAAAAGAGAGAGAGGGATATAGTCAATACAGAGAGAGAGAGAGGGATATAGTCAATAAAGAGAGAGAGAAGGATATAGTCAATAAAGAGAGAGAGGGATACAGTCAATAAAGAGAGAGAGAGGGATATAGTCAATACAGAGAGAGAGGGATATAGACAATACAGAGAGAGGGGGATATAGACAATATATAGAGAGAGATATAGACACTATATATAGAGGGAGATATAGACAATATATAGAGAGGGATATAGACACTATATATAGAGGGAGATATAGACAATATATATAGAGAGATATAGACAATATACAGAGAGATATATACAATATATATAGAGAGGGATATAGACAATATAGAGAGAGAGATATAGACAATATACAGAGAGATATATACAACATATATAGAGAGGGATATAGACAATATATATAGAGAGGGATATAGACAATATATATAGAGAGAGATATAGACAATATACAGAGAGATATATACAATATATATAGAGAGGGATATAGACAATATATATATAGAGAGGGATATAGACAATATATATAGAGAAAGATATAGACAATATACAGAGAGATATATACAATATATATAGAGAGGGATATAGACAATATATATACAGAGAGATATATTCAATATACAGAGAGATATAGACAATATATATAGAGAGGGATATAGACAATATATAGAGAGAGGGATATAGACAATATATATAGAGAGAGATATAGACAATATATAGAGAGAGGGATATAGACAATATATAGAGAGAGAGATATAGACAATATATATAGAGAGGGATATAGACAATATATATAGAGAGAGATATAGACAATATATATAGAGAGGGATATAGACAATATATAGAGAGAGGGATATAGACAATATATATAGAGAGAGATATAGACAATATATAGAGAGAGGGATATAGACAATATATATAGAGAGAGATATAGACAATATATATAGAGAGGGATATAGACAATATATATAGAGAGAGATATAGACAATACATATAGAGAGGGATATAGACAATATATATAGAGAGAGATATAGACAATATATAGAGAGAGGGATATAGACAATATATATAGAGAGAGATATAGACAATATATATAGAGAGGGATATAGACAATATATAGAGAGAGATATAGACAATATATATAGAGAGAGATAGACAATATATATAGGGAGATATAGACAATATATAGAGAGGGATATAGACAATATAGAGAGAGAGATATAGACAATATATATAGAGAGGGATATAGACAATATATATAGAGAGGGATATAGACAATATATAGAGAGAGAGATATAGACAATATATAGAGAGAGAGATATAGACAATATATATATATATATATATATAGAGAGAGAGAGATGGACAATATATAGAGAGAGAGATATAGACAATATATAGAGAGAGAGATAGACAATATATATAGGGAGATATAGACAATATATAGAGAGGGATATAGACAATATATAGAGAGAGAGATAGACAATATATAGAGAGGGATATAGACAATATATAGAGAGAAGGATATAGACAATATATATTGAGAGGGATTTAGACAATATATAGAGAGAGAGAGATAGACAAATTATATAGAGAGGGATATAGACAATATATATAGAGAGGGATATAGACAATATAGAGAGAGAGATATAGACAATATATAGAGAGAGATTATAGACAATATATAGAGAGGGATATAGACAATATAGAGAGAGAGATATAGACAATATATAGAGAGAGATTATAGACAATATATAGAGAGAGGGATATAGACAATATATATAGAGAGGGATATAGACAATATAGAGAGAGAGATATAGACAATATATAGAGAGAGATTATAGACAATATATAGAGAGAGGGATATAGACAATATATATATATATATATATATATAGAGAGAGAGAGAGAGAGATGGACAATATATAGAGAGAGATATAGATAATATATATAGAGAGGGATATACACACTATAGAGAGAGAGAGATATAGACAATATATATAGAGAGGGATATAGACAATATAGAGAGAGAGAGATATAGACAATATATAGAGAGAGAGGGATATAGACGATATAGAGAGTGAGAGATATAGACAATATAGAGAGTGATGGAAAAGAAAATATCAAAGACAGAGAGAGAAAAATAGCAATGAAGGGCAGGATAAAGCAAGCGCTTTAAGAGTATGCACCTCGCTTTCATGTTTGATTTCAAACAGTTTCATTCTATCCCTCTTTCTATCCCTCTATACGCATCACTTCTGCCTCAGAATGATAGAGAAAGAACAAGAGAAAGAGAGAGCAAGAGAGAGTGGCGGTCATGTCTGTCCTCTATTCTCGCTGTGTTGTCAGTCTGCCCTTTCTGGGGATGCGTTTGATCTGCTCTGTGTTGTCATCTGGGTGGACTTCCCCTGCCGCCCGTCAACGTTGCAGTTGAGTCTGTTTTCCTTTATTCTTTTCTCTACCTTGGCAGAGCTGGGGCAGATTGGCTGTAGACGGGCCATGCCATTTCCAGGCAGACGGGTAGTGATTCATGTGCCCATCACTGTGCCAATCACTGTGCCTGCCTGAGGGAGATGTACCGAGCACAAAGACAGGCAAATGCAGTCAACCATGCCTCTCTCTCTCTCTCTCTGTCTCTCTCTTTCTCTGTCTCTCTGTCTCTCTCTCTCTCTCTCTGTCTCTCTCTGTCTCTCTCTCTCCTCTCTCTCTCGTTTATTTGTTTTCCTCTACCAATCTTGTTTTTTCTCCGCTCAGTTTGTCTGTCAACTCTCTCTCCCACTGTCTCTCTTCGTCTCTCTTCACTGTCTCACTCCCTCGACTCCGAGCATACCTGCTCACGCTCTATCTTTTCGCGCCATCTCTATCTGTCTCTTCTCATCTATTTGCTGAGGTTTTGTTAATTAAGGGATTTGATCTTGCACCTTTGTCTGTCGTCTCCCTCTTTACTCCATTGTCTTTCTCCCCTTAGCAAATGGTGCAGAGGGAAGGTCGTATAATCTGTCCCTCATTGGACTGGCCTTAACTTCCCTTGCCCCCCCCCCTATTAATGTTGACCTAATGTGGAGCTCTGGAGCCGTCCGGCACTGTCTCATAGGAACAGCTGGTCTCAATTTGGTCCCATTCCCCACAGCACACACACACACACAGTCCGGCAACCTGCTTTCTTTGGCACCTCGCTCTGTTAAAGGAGTAATTTAATAATTTCACCAAAATATTTGAGGTGCACTGGACCGTAGCATTTGGTATGGTCACATGGTCACAGGGTCTCGCTGCTCTGTTTGGTTTGGCCACTAAACTGCTCTGGAAAGAAATGAAATGCTAACGTGCCGTAATAATGGAGTAGAAATACTGTACAATGTGCAGTGTAGTCCCGGCTGTCTCAGATAACCAGTGGGAAGTTTTCGCCATTCTCTCTTTCGCTTCATTATCCTTCCCATTGTCATCAGTGTGATGAATGTGATCATACTGGGCGCTGAGAGAGTACTGGGTCGCATCTCAAATGGCACCATATTCCCTATCTAGGGCACTACTTTTCACCAGGGCCCCAGCCATAGACTTACACACATCATCTCAACCTCCTGCCGTGTTGCAAGACCTCCACAAGTCTACTCCTGATGTTTCATTCAATCAGATATACAGTTATTCTTATTTATTTTTTAAAATGGAGAGATGCACCCAGGCTGAATACTTTCTAGAGAAGGCCTAATGAGATTCTGGTTCCTCTCTGGTTAAACGGCCATCTCATGTTGAGTTTAAATAAACCCACTCGATTTCCACCGGGTAGATAGATGATTCTCTCTAATATGGTCATACAGTGTAATACAGAAACCACAGGTTTCCAGGGGCCTCGCATCCAACATTCATTGTCCTTATGAGCTCTCTCTCTCTCCTCCTCTTCCCTCTGTTCCACCGCCTTCTATCCTCTCCTCCTCTCCTCCTGTCTTCCGGTGGCAGAGAGGCCGTCCTGCTCTACTTTATCATTTTCTCTCTACATTATCCACAGGTCATTAGGAAGCAGTCATCCATTATTCACTTCTCAGGGGCCTTTTATTTTTTGACATGGAAACATCAAACATATTAGCAGGATGTTCCTTCAGTGGGCCATTTCAATATTTCAAGAGCTGAGCTACGTGGAAACGGGTTCTATCTATCTATCTATCTATCTATCTATCTATCTATCTATCTATCTATCTATCTATCTATCTATCTATCTATCCCTCATTCTTTCTGTCCTCTTTTGTGTCGAGAGGAAGTTCTAGAGGTGAAAGAGAAACTGTCTTTAGTTTCAGAAAAACCAACAGGAATGGCATCTATTGAAAATACCTTCATCCATCTAAAGAGTCAACCATGCCTCTCTCTCTCTCTCTCTCTCTCTCTCTCTCTCTCTCTCTCTCTCTCTCTCTCTCTCTCTCTCTCTCTCTCTCTCTCATTCTCTGTCTGTCTCTCTCTCTCTCTCTCTCTCTCTCTCTCTCTCTCTCTCTCTCTCTCTCTCTCTCTCTCTCTCTCTCTCTGCCTCACTCTGTCTGTCTCTCTCTCTCTCTCTGTCTGTCTCTCTGTCTCTCTGTCTCTCTCTCTCTCTCTCTCTCTCTCTCTGTCTCTCTCTCTCTCTCTCTCTCTCTCTCTCTCTCTCTCTCTCTCTCTCTCTCTCTCTGTCTCTCTGTCTCTCTCTCTCTCTCTCTCTCTCTCTCATTCTCTCTCTCTCTCTCTCTCTCTCTCTCTCTCTCTCTCTCTCTCTCTCTCTCTCTCTCTCTCTCTCTCTCTCTCTCTCTCTCTCTCTCTCTCTCTCTCTCTCTCTCTCTCTCTCTCTCTCTCTCTCTCTCTGCCTCTCTCTGTCTCTCTCTCTCTCTCTCTCACTCTGTCTGTCTCTCTCTCTCTCTCTCTCTCTCTCTCTCTCTCTCTCTCTCTGCCTCTCTCTGTCTGTCTCTCTGTCTCTCTCTCTCTCTCTCTCTCTCTCTCTCTCTCTCTCTCTCTCTCTCTCTCTCTCTCCTCTCACTCTGTCTGTCTCTCTGTCTCTCTCTCTCTCTCTCTCTCTCTCTCTCTCTCTCTCTCTCTCTCTCTCTCTCTCTCTCTCTCTCTCTGCCTCACTCTGTCTGTCTCTCTGTCTCTCTGTCTCTCTCTCTCTCTCTCTCTCTCTCTCTCTCTCTCTCTCTCTGCCTTCTCTGTCTCTCTCTCTCTCTCTCTCTCTCTCTCTCTCACTCTGTCTGTCTCTCTGTCTCTCTGTCTCTCTCTCTCTCTCTCTCTCTCTCTGCCTCACTCTCTGTCTGTCTCTCTGTCTCTCTCTCTCTCTCTGTGTCTCTCTCTCTGTGTCTCTCTCTCTCTCTCTCTCTCCAACTGTTGAGGCTTTTGCTGAATATGCTATTTTACATTGATGGTTCAGTACAGAAGGAGAAATGGGATTGCAGAATGGGTAGTAATTGCACTACTGTCTGATTGCAATTTTACATTCCGTTTTCCGGAACGATCAGATTAGAAATATGTGTGTGTTGAGATACTGCAGAGGTAGGCAGAAAAGTGGCACATCCGCAGTGATCACATCTTTTCTCCTCTTTTATCATCGGCAGTCTGAGACGGATTGTGTAACGGCTGACTTTGCATAAACAACGAGAAAAGAGTTTTGTCCTTTTCCGGAAAGAAAATATATGTGTTTAAAAAAAAATCTAATTTGAAATAAACTTTGCTTAGACAGGCAATTAGTTTAGTGGGCCTCTAGTGTGGGATACATATGTGCTGATGGATTGGATCAGGCCTGGTGTAAATGTACTCTACAGGTGCGCTAAAGGATTCTACAGGGGTTATAAATACATGGAACGCATATGTGCAGATATGTTTAAAGAAATAAATTGTCAACGCTCAAATGTGTTACTAATGTAAGCAGATGTGTTTAATGAGTGCACACCACAGCTGTGACGAATAACAGTCGGAGAGAGGAAGGAAGGGGCGCGGCGAGGGAAGGAGGGAGAGGGGGAGGGATGGGGAGAGAGAGTGGGGGAGGGAGGAGAGACCAGAAAGGGAATGGAGGGTGAGCGGGAGAGAGAGGGAGAGAGAGAGAGAGAGAGAGAGAGAGAGAGAGAGAGAGAGAGAGAAGGGAGGGAGTGACAGAAAAGGACAGAGGAAGGGAGGGACGCAGGGAGGAAGGAGGGAGGGCGGGAAGGAGAGCGATTGGGAGAGAGAGGGAGGGGTAGGAGAAACAGAAAAGGGGAGGCGAGGGAGAGGTGGGGAGACAGATGATAACTTTAGATTTCCTGTAGTTGGTGGATTAGACCCAGACTTTAGACATCTACAGGCACACACACACACGCTCAGACATACATAAAAACACAAAGGTAATAATCCCCGTACTATAAATTCATGTTTGGCTGAAGGATTTACTAGGTAATGGCCTAGCTGCTCAGGCCCATAGGACTACAGCCAAGACACAATGTCTACAAGTCTCCAGCATAAACCTGGCACTGTGACCCTAACAGCAACACAAGCAAATAATACATGGAATTACCAAATGAAAGCAACATTTCATTCTTCCCATCATCATAAATCAGCATTCAGTATCATCAAGCCTAGAATTCAAAACCTAGAGCGCACAAATTGTTTCGCTTCTGTATCGTTGTGACGTTCACACTGGCTCTTAATTAATAGAGCTTCACTCTGACATGTTCATGCAAACAGTAGATATTCTAGGGTTGTCTCAACCAACCTACCGTAATGACTGCAACATATTCAGCTTGGGGTGGCCCCTCCCTCCCTCTGTGTGAGGGGTGTGCCGGCCTGCGACAGGTGTTACAGTGCTCAGTGATGCAGGTAACAGGAGGCAAGACAGGAGAACACAGCGGGAACTCTGACAGCTGCACACACATTTCTATCTGTTTTACTCCTCATCAGAGAGAGGGGGGAGGAGGGCGAGTGGGGAGAGAGAGAGAGAGAGCGAGAAGGGGGAGTGGGGGAGGAGGGAGGAAAACAATGAAAACAGTATAACAATGACAGTCTGGTGGGACAACGTTGTACTGCTCAATGCTATAGGTAATGTCAGAACAACACAGAGCTGTGTCGATGGGAGGGTGTGTGTGTGTGTGTGTGTGTGTGTGTGTGTGTGTGTGTGTGTGTGTGTGTGTGTGTGTGTGTGTGTGTGTGTGTGTGTGTGTGTGTGTGTGTGTGTGTGTGTGTGTGTGTGTGTGTGTGTGTGCACAAGTTGTGTGGAATACAGGCTGCATTGCTGCACAGTACGCTCAGACAGTAAATGTTTGCCTTCAGCCAACATCCAGTTCTGGCGTATGAATTGTGGGAGGAGAAAGAGTTGATCTGCATGAGTTGAGCTGGTGTGAACGCGACAGACGGTGAGTGTGGAGAGAAAGAGAGCTGGCTTTGACAGATGCCCTTTTTACTGTCAACATAAGCATGTGCAGAGAGATCAGAGGTCAGGGATCAGAGAGGGGTTGAGGGGGTCATTGCTACAGAGCCACTAGTGTGTAGAGTGTGCGTGGGCAGCAGGGTACAAGCCTTGAAGGCCAAGTGCAGTCAAAAACATGATTGTCCTGTGTTTTATATATCCACAATATGAGGTTGGAATAATACTGTGAAATTGTAAAAATTATGATAATGCCTTTTTAGTGTAAAATCTGTTTGAAAAGACCACCTGACATTTTAGCCCGTTTTCAGTAGGATGGAGTTTTGGCCTGCCTGGTGACATCAATAAGAACGACAGTTCCAAACCTCTCTGCCAATAACATCTAGTAGTTCTCTCCACTCAGACCACTCCCAGACAGCCCTAGCTAAATTCTTGCTTGAGAATGGACTATTTTTGTGTCTTTTTGACCATTTAAATGAGTACAGGCACGCACAGGGGAGAATGACTGCCCCCTCCCTCATTGAAGCTGTGGAGTTCAAGGCTGACCGTGGTACTGCAGGCATTGTTTGCAGAAAACAGGATCCCCCATTATAGTGAATGGAAAAAATGGCACGTTCGTGGTCAATCTTCTTGTAAAAACAAAAAAACAATCACCAAACATGGTGCCAAAAACGACTTTGAATTCACCAGATGTATGTCCTTGAGTCATTATTTTAAAATCCCACACAGAAGAAGTTAAAAGGATAATTTAGAAGATAATGGCAGACTGCAGTACCCCGGTTGGCCTTCAACTGGAGAAACTCAGTGAGAGGGGGCAGCACTGAGCTAGCATGCAACGTCACTTCCTGGAGTAGCTCAAACTGCGCATGTTATGTCGCCATGAGACGCCCATCTTAACCCACTTCATTTGGCTTCAGTGCGCTATTGAGTCTTCCCATAGGAATGAATGGTGTCACGTGCACCTTGGCTTTGTACTTTCATATATACAGTCACTGACACACACACACACACACACACACACACACACACACACACACACACACACACACACACACACACACACACACACACACACACACACACACACACACACACACACACACACAAATGCCCCTTCATCAGAATAAACCATTTCTTCAAGAAGAGAGCATCATCAGGCCTTGTATCGTTCTACTGTAAATTATATTTGTGAAAGTGAAGCCCTGTGTGTGTGTGTGTGTGTGTGTGTGTGTGTGTGTGTGTGTGTGTGTGTGTGTGTGTGTGTGTGTGTGTGTGTGTGTGTGTGTGTGTGTGTGTGTGTGTGTGTGTGTGTGTGTGTGTGTGTGTGTAGCCTCATTGCGTGCATGACTGAATGAACACGAGACTCTATGAAAGGATACCAACCCTCACCACACTCATACGTATAGAAACAAACATTTATTTAACAGGTTTTTAGGCAAGGATGAGGTATTTCTGTTTTTTGTTTTGAATACATTTGCAAACAGAAATACCTTATTGACGTAAGTATTCACTGTACACAAGTACAAAAAAACAAGTTGGAATGTTTAAGGAAATGACACACACTAATTCATCTTACACACCAGAACTGACATAACAGAGCTGACCTTACTTAACAACCTCTTCCCATAGAAGCCTAACAGTGTTATTCCTCAAACATTGCATTCCATTACACAGCCTAGAGACTGAGAATATGTTCTCATGCTCATTTACCAAGTCAATTAAAATACTCTGTCCGTTACTGAGAATTTGTAAGGTTCTTATTAAAATGAAACAGACAGAGTCCAGTCTACTTAGTCGGCAACGTTTATTCTCGAGAGCTCTGCTTATCACGTCCTGTACATTGGTCTATGTACCTCACATTTCGTCATAAATGTCCCTCCTCCTCTCAGATACAATGGCAACATAGTTCACAAGTCTTCTCCTACTCATACATGGTCTGCCACCTGTTAAACAATCTACTACAAGCCCAAGGTCTCTCCCCTCCCTGAGTGGGGACAGGATGTCCTGTAAGGAACACAGTAGTCCAATTCTTGACTAAATCTACACACATTAGATTTAGTTTGATGATTCTAATAAGTTTCACACAATTATACAGTGACAGGGTAGTATTCTGTTAGTTATAGTGCTATGTTAAATGTATACCATCATTTAGTCATTATTCATACATTTCCTAACAGAATATAACGAGAATGCTGCTGGTTGTTGAGTAACCTGCATTTATCCCGCAGATTCCCATACTGACTAAACGTTTCACTAGTACTCATTATCTAAATAGTTCTTTGATCAATTATGCAGAATTAGATAGATGATTTGATCCAGGTCTCATGATCGTTGCCCCTGTCATGTCCTCCAGACAACCCAGCACCCTCCCTGGCCTTCCCCGCTCTGAGAGCTGCCCTGCTGGGCTTCCTCCTGCTGGACTCCCCATGACCCCGGCTCCTGGCCTTGATCTCCTCTCATTCCTCCTCTCACACGCCATCAGGCGATGGAGAGATGGAGGGAGGGAGGGAGGGATGGAGGGAGAGAGAGAGAGGCATGAAAAGGGGTTATCATTTAATGTCCGGTCAGGAGGCCCATCTACACACACAAACGGTGAAGAACACATGTAGTCTCTCATGCATGCCTCACATTCTTCCTCCCCTCTAATGTCAGGGTCGTGTTGGAGGAAAGAGGATATCTTTGAACTGTGCTCTGTTTGGGAGAAGCATGTGAGGGAGAGTGAATGTGATGGGATTACGGTTGCAAAATTCTGGTAACTTCCCCAAAATTCCCCTGCTGGAAGATTCCCGGGCTCAGAAGAGAATAAGTAACATCTTTCTGCCTTGTTGTCTTCTGTTGTTGTTTTCCTTTGTTTTCCACTTTCTTCCCTCTTGTTAATTTTGTTGGTGGGGGTCTTGGATGGTTGAGGGGTAGCTCTCTGGGGATCTTGGACGGCTAGTGGCCTGGCGGTTGGGAGCTTGGGCCGGTGGCTGATAGGTTGCTGGTTCGGCTCCCCGATTTGACTTGGTGAGAGAACTGTCGACGTGTCCTCGGGCGTGGGGCTTGACCCTGGTCTCTCTGGATGGGAGTCTGTTAGATGACTGAATATAATGTAAATGTTGAGCGACTTCACTGCAGGTAGATTGTATGCTGTAATATTCAATAAAAAGGAACATGTCCGGAATCCTCCAACCAGGATTACTGGAAAACATCCAGAATTTTTGAGGTAGCTTCTGGAATTTTGCAACCCTAGATGGGATACACATTTAGCCCTCTAGTGTAGTCACTGGTGAAGATATTTGGCTGACAGGTCAGGTCTGTAGTCTCTCATCTCATCCTTGCCATCTTTAAGGATTATCTACGAAGATATTTAGCCAGTAGGATTGTACACCGTTTCCTCCCTATATAGTTGATGGACTTCTATTCTCTAAATGTTCAAAAACACTGCTCTTTTATCATACTACAGTACACTGTGACTGTGTTTCCTCAACAGTGGAAAGAAAGCCTAGTGGTGTGTTCCAAGTAAAGGGACCTAGAAGCGTCATGCCTGAAATCCCAAATAGGAATGTGACTGTATTTCTTTCCCTCCCCGCAACCAGGCAAGAATAGATTTAAAATGGACTAAACCTAGCTGTATTTAACTAATTGCTGAGCACTCGCACACCCACACAGGCAAGCACCCATGCACACACACACACACACACACACACACACACACACACACACACACACACACACACACACACACACACACACACACACACACACACACACACACACACACACACACACACACACACACACACACACACACACACACACACACCCTCAAAGCTATGTTGTTCTTCTATCAAACCACCATATTTCACCGAGAGGACCAAAATAATGAAATTACCCAGAAAGCACTGCGTTTAGAGAGTTACAGTCTGGGACAGAGTCCATAGCTTGATCACTTTCATGTGGTTCACATGAAGCTCTCTCTCTTTCCTTCTTTCTCTCCCTCTCCCTTGTTTCCTCTCTCACTCGCTCCTAGTCCTAGAGGGACTCTTTCCAACCACAGACCTCGACACGGGCCTTCCAATTCAAGCACACACACACACACACACGTTTATAAAGTTCATGCTTTTATGCCACATTCAGCAGAAAACCGCTGTAACCCCTAGGGATCCCAGCTCCAGACACGAAGACTTACAGAAAAAAAGAAGAAGAATAAATATGGGGGATGAAAGGAGTGAGGAGGGGGAATAGACAGAGAAAGGAGGGTGCAGTGGGACTCTAACCGGCTCCAAGCTATTCTCAAATTGAGGATTCTTTAAAAGCCACGGAGCTGGAGTTTGGTGACTGTTACTATTAAAATATTTGTTTTGAGTGATGTCGCGAGTGTTCATGGACACACTGACGGACTATAATCAGTATGGTGCTGGCTTCTGAAACATGGAGGCCCGGCCAGGGAAACCATTAGGATTTACAGGCACACACACACACTGTGCCAGTGGTACAAGGACAAATGATACTAGCCAGGTGAAAGCTGTGTATGGTGTAAAAACCAGCAGAATGGGATCCAAATCATTTCCATTGAGAAGGTCAACTGGACAGGCTTGAATTGAAAGATTGATACTCTGCATGTTACATTATCTGAGAGGAAGTCATTTTAAAATGGAATTAAAGACACTTGGATAAAGGAGGTCTGGATCTGTTGTTAAGACAGCGGCCTCTTTCTGTCCTCCTCTCCTCTCATCCTCCCCTCCTCTCCTCAGCTGAATCCTGTTACTTTCAGATGTTCTCCATTCATCTTCATATAGCTCCTCTGATCTGTCTCAGAAGTGTGTGTGTGTGTTGGTTAGTGGTGGTGGAGGAGGCTTTGGGGTGCATCAGGATGTGGGGGTGGGGATAGGGGGCTTGCCATCCTACGTCCGTGACAGAAGACACTGAGGTAGGACAGTGAATAAATGTAGTTGTTTCTTTTCACATTGCGATCCTTACACATCCCAACAGGGCAACTCTCGATGAAGGTCTTTGGTTTTATGAAAATAAAAATAATAATATTGATGTAGCATGAAAAGTGAGAGAAAAAGCTAAACGTACACATGAGGCTTAGTGCAAGTGGGTTTTGGTTGTCCAGGTACGGGCTTCTGGTTGTCCAGGTACTGGGTTCTGGTTGTCCAGGGCTGCATACAAAATGGCACACTATTCCATTTATAGTGCCCTACATTTGAGCAGAACCTATTGTGCCCTGGTCAAACATAGTGCACCATATAGGGAATAGGGTGCCATTTGGGATGCAATTCAGAACACTTTAGTCATCATTTCATTTGAGTTTCCATGCAGAGAGTGAGTGGTATGTCTACAGAGGAGGAACCAGCGGGATTGTGGGAAAGAAGGCTGGGAAAGGAGAAGTCCACATGCAGAGTGGGCTGTCAGTCAACTGGACCCTGGCCCTACTGCTTCTGCAAACACGCTTTAGAAACACAAAATCCCCCACTTTACACACACACACACACACACACACAAAACACACACACAAACACATGGATGTGGATGAACACACACACACCCACACCACACACACACACACACACACACACACACACACACACACACACACACACACACACACACACACACACACACACACACACACACACACACACACACACACACACACACACACACACACACACACACACACACACACACGCACACACACGCACACGCACGTGAGGAAGTTTGCTCTTTTGTGGGAAGAGTGCTCTTTCAGAGCCAGACACCACAACCGTTGGTATGAAGGTTCTAGTGTGTTTTTTAAAATCATGTGTGTGTGTCCATTGGCATTGGGAACAGAGGGATGTGGTGGTTCCAATTTGTATCTGTGGGTGTGTTTGGCTCTACAAAGTCTTATAGGAGTAACACAAAGGGAGAGAGCTGGACCTTCCCCAGTCTATGGGTTGTGAACAGGGACAAGGGGTGGGGGGGACTGGAGTGGTAAGCAGAAGCCATGTAAACAGATGTGAGAGGGGACGAGAGAGAGAGAGAGAGAGAGAGAGAGAGAGAGAGAGAGAGAGAGAGAGAGAGAGAGAGAGAGAGAGAGAGAGAGAGAGAGAGAGAGAGAGAGAGAGAGAGAGAGATAAAAGGCCTCATTGTTCTTCCCTTGCCCAGCTCTCTACCAGAGAGAGTGAGGGAAGAAGACAGAGAAAAAGTAAAGGGGGGGGGGGTCTGTTTTAAATGTAGTGGAATGGTCCATTTTGATTGAACGGGGGGCGACTGCTGCTGTGGCTTCCAGACAGTGTTCAGCTTCAACAGTTTCCAAAGGAAATATTCCAAAATATTCCCACCCATCTGTTCCACCCCCGTTCCCACTAAACTAAAACCAGCTCCAACAGGCTCTTACAAAGGAATTCTGCTGCTTCAGTTAAATCCATACTTCTCTTTTTTCTCTCTCTCTCTCTATCTCTCTCGCTCTCTCTCCAACTCTATGCAGACAGCCCGGCCTCAGAGCCATACGAAATATACTTTACGTACACTGCCTTCGGAAAGTATTCAGACCCCTTGACCTTTTCCACAGTTTGTTAGGTTACAGCCTTATTCTAAAATGTATTACATCGTTTTTTTACATCATCAATCTACACACAATTCCCCAAAATGGCAAAGCAAAAACATTTTGCTAATTTATTCAATACAAAAACTGAAATATCACATTTACATAAGTATTCAGACCCTTTACTCAGTACTTTCTTGAAGCACCTTTGGCAGCGATTACAGCCTCGTGTCTTCTTGGGTATGACGCTACAAGCGTGATTCTCTGCAGGTCCTCTCAAGCTCTATCTGGTTGGATAGGGAGCGTTTTCCACGCTCAGCTATTTTCAGGTCTCTCCAAAGATGTTTGATCAGGCTTAAGTCTGGGCTCTGGCTGGGCCACTCAAGGACATTCATGTGTCTTTTACTGAGGAGTTGCTTCTGTCTGGCCACTCTACCAGCAAGACCTAATCGGTGGAGTTGCTGCAGGATGGTTGTCCTTGTGGAAGGTTCTCCCATCTCCACAGAGGAACTCTAGAGCTCTGACAGAGTGACCATCGGGATCTTGGTCACCTCCCTGACCAACGCCCTTCTCCCCTGATTGCTCAGTTTGGCCAGGGGGCCAGCTCTAGGAAGAGTCTTGGTGGTTCCAAACTTCCTCCATTTAAGAATGATAGAGGCCACTGTGTTCTTGGGGATCGTCAATGATGCAGAAATGTTTTGGTGCCCTTCCCCAGATCTGTGCCTCGACACAATCCAGTCTCGGAGCTCTGCTGACAATTCCTTCGACTTCATGACTTAGTATTTGCTCTGACACTGTCGACTGTGGGATCTTATATAGGCAGGCGTGTGCCTTTCCAGATCATGTCCAATCAAGTTGTAGAAACACCTTAAGGATGGAAAAAGGATGTACCTGAGCTCAGTCTTGAGTCGCATAGCAAAGGGTCTGAATAATTATTTAAATAAAGGTATGTGTTTTTGGTTTTAATTACATTCGCCAAAATGTCTAAAAACCTATTTTTGCTTTGTCATTATGGGGTATTATATGTAGATTGCTGAGGAAATTGTTGTATTTAATCCCTTTTAGAATAAGGCTGTAATGTAACAAAACGTGGAAAAGGTCAAGGGTTCTGAATACTTTCAGAAGGCGCTGTATGTCTGAGCACCTCCGAGACGTATGGTACCTACTAATGCTTTAGTTACTGGAGACAGAAACTAAAGTAGTGAGGGTTGGTCAGGGTGGGCGTAATCCGCAACAGTCTAGCAATCCAAAGGCTGCGTGTTCATTTAACATTTAAGTCATTTAGCAGACGCTCTTATCCAGAGCGACTTACAAATTGGTGCATTCACCTTATGACATCCAGTGGAACAGCCACTTTACAATAGTGCATCTAAATCTTTTAAGGGGGGGGGGGGAGAAGGATTACTTTATCCTATCCTAGGTATTCCTTAAAGAGGTGGGGGTTCAGGTGTCTCCGGAAGGTGGTGATTGACTCCGCTGTCCTGGCGTCGTGAGGGAGTTTGTTCCACCATTGGGGGCCAGAGCAGCGAACAGTTTTGACTGGGCTGAGCGGGAACTGTACTTCCTCAGTGGTAGGGAGGCGAGCAGGCCAGAGGTGGATGAACGCAGTGCCCTTGTTTGGGTGTAGGGCCTGATCAGAGCCTGGAGGTACTGAGGTGCCGTTCCCCTCACAGCTCCGTAGGCAAGCACCATGGTCTTATAGCGGATGCGAGCTTCAACTGGAAGCCAGTGGAGAGAGCGGAGGAGCGGGGTGACGTGAGAGAACTTGGGAAGGTTGAACACCAGACGGGCTGCGGCGTTCTGGATGAGTTGTAGGGGTTTAATGGCACAGGCAGGGAGCCCAGCCAACAGCGAGTTGCAGTAATCCAGACGGGAGATGACAAGTGCCTGGATTAGGACCTGCGCCGCTTCCTGTGTGAGGCAGGGTCGTACTCTGCGGATGTTGTAGAGCATAAACCTACAGGAACGGGCCACCGCCTGATGTTAGTTGAGAACGACAGGGTGTTGTCCAGGATCACGCCAAGGTTCTTAGCGCTCTGGGAGGAGGACACAATGGAGTTGTCAACCGTGATGGCGAGATCATGGAACGGGCAGTCCTTCCCGGGAGGAAGAGCAGCTCCGTCTTGCCGAGGTTCAGCTTGAGGTGGTGATCCGTCATCCACACTGATATGTCTGCCAGACATGCAGAGATGCGATTCGCCACCTGGTCATCAGAAGGGGGAAAGAAGAAGATTAATTGTGTGTCGTCTGCATAGCAATGATAGGAGAGACCATGTGAGGTTATGACAGAGCCAAGTGACTTGGTGTATAGCGAGAATAGGAGAGGGCCTAGAACAGAGCCCTGGGGGACACCAGTGGTGAGAGCGCGTGGTGAGGAGACAGATTCTCGCCACGCCACCTGGTAGGAGCGACCTGTCAGGTAGGACGCAATCCAAGCGTGGGCCGCGCCGGAGATGCCCAACTCGGAGAGGGTGGAGAGGAGGATCTGATGGTTCACAGTATCGAAGGCAGCCGATAGGTCTAGAAGGATGAGAGCAGAGGAGAGAGAGTTAGCTTTAGCAGTGCGGAGCGCCTCCGTGATACAGAGAAGAGCAGTCTCAGTTGAATGACTAGTCTTGAAACCTGACTGATTTGGATCAAGAAGGTCATTCTGAGAGAGATAGCGGGAGAGCTGGCCAAGGACGGCACGTTCAAGAGTTTTGGAGAGAAAAGAAAGAAGGGATACTGGTCTGTAGTTGTTGACATCGGAGGGATCGAGTGTAGGTTTTTTCAGAAGGGGTGCAACTCTCGCTCTCTTGAAGACGGAAGGGACGTAGCCAGCGGTCAGGGATGAGTTGATGAGCGAGGTGAGGTAAGGGAGAAGGTCTCCGGAAATGGTCTGGAGAAGAGAGGAGGGGATAGGGTCAAGCGGGCAGGTTGTTGGGCGGCCGGCCGTCACAAGACGCGAGATTTCATCTGGAGAGAGAGGGGAGAAAGAGGTCAGAGCACAGGGTAGGGCAGTGTGAGCAGAACCAGCGGTGTCGTTTGACTTAGCAAACGAGGATCGGATGTCGTCGACCTTCTTTTCAAAATGGTTGACGAAGTCATCTGCAGAGAGGGAGGAGGGGGGAGGGGGAGGAGGATTCAGGAGGGAGGAGAAGGTGGCAAAGAGCTTCCTAGGGTTAGAGGCAGATGCTTGGAATTTAGAGTGGTAGAAAGTGGCTTTAGCAGCAGAGACAGAGGAAAATGTAGAGAGGAGGGAGTGAAAGGATGCCAGGTCCGCAGGGGAGGCGAGTTTTCCTCCATTTCCGCTCGGCTGCCCGGAGCCCTGTTCTGTGAGCTCGCAATGAGTCGTCGAGCCACGGAGCGGGAGGGGAGGACCGAGCCGGCCTGGAGGATAGGGGACATAGAGAGTCAAAGGATGCAGAAAGGGAGGAGAGGAGGGTTGAGGAGGCAGAATCAGGAGATCGGTTGGAGAAGGTTTGAGCAGAGGGAAGAGATGATAGGATGGAAGAGGAGAGAGTAGCGGGGGAGAGAGAGCGAAGGTTGGGACGGCGCGATACCATCCGAGTAGGGGCAGTGTGGGAAGTGTTGGATGAGAGCGAGAGGGAAAAGGATACTATTGGGTCTTTTTTTTGCAATGAGGTTAGTGGAAGAACAGCATCTAGTAAAAATGAGGTCGAGCGTATTGCCTGCCTTGTGAGTAGGGGGGGAAGGTGAGAGGGTGAGGTCAAAAGAGGAGAGGAGTGGAAAGAAGGAGGCAGAGAGGAATGAGTCAAAGGTAGACGTGGGGAGGTTAAAGTCGCCCAGAACTGTGAGAGGTGAGCCGTCCTCAGGAAAGGAGCTTATCAAGGCATCAAGCTCATTGATGAACTCCCGAGGGGACCTGGAGGGCGATAAATGATAAGGATGTTAAGCTTGAAAGGGCTGGTAACTGTGACAGCATGAAATTCAAAGGAGGCGATAGACAGATAGATGGGTAAGGGAGAAAGAGAGAATGACCACTTGGGAGAGATGAGGATCCCGGTGCCACCACCCCGCTGACCAGAAGCTCTCGGGGTGTGCGAGAACACGTGGGCGGACGAAGAGAGAGCAGTAGGAGTAGCAGTGTTATCTGTGGTGATCCATGTTTCCGTCAGTGCCAAGAGGTTCGAGTCACGCCGGGGACAACTGTAGCATTGTAGCTAACCCTTCACAAACCCGTATTCTAAACTTATCCCAATTCACATAACCTGCTATGCAAATCCACCTAACCTTTGTCGCTCTAGTTCCCCTAACCGCCAATGTAAATTCCAATGTAAATTCTCCCTGTGATTGCGTAACACGCAACCTGGTCTCAGATGAAGGCATGTAATATTATATGTCCTCCAAGATATATGATTTTTTTTTAAATATATTTAAATATATATTTGTAAGCAAATTTAACTAGGCAAGTCAGTTAAGAACAAATTATTATTTGCACTGACGGCCTACCAAAAGGCAAAAGGCCTCTTGCGGGGAAGACAACAACACATTACGCAAGCAGCCACAACTGTCAGTAAGAGTGTCCATGATTGAGTCTTTGAATGAAGAGATTGAGATAAAACTGTCCAGTTTGAGTGTTTGTTGCAGCTCGTTCCAGTCGCTAGCTGCAGCGAACTGAAAAGACAAGTGACCCAAGGATTGGGTCACCTGTGGGGAGAGGGGCATTCTTCTTACCAAACCACATGACCTTTGTTTTGGAGGTGTTCAGAACAAGGTTAAGAGTAGAGAAAGCTTGTTGGACACTAAGAAAGCTTTGTTGTAAAGCATTCAAGCATTTAACACAAAATCCCGGGGAGCGGCCAGCTGAGTATAAGACTGTATCATCTGCATATAAAAGGTTGCAAGAGCTTCCTATTGCCTGAACTATGTTGTTGATGTAAATTGAGAAGACTGTGGGGCCTAGGATTGAGCCTTGGGATACTCCCTTGGTGGCAGGCAGTGGCTGAGACAAAAGTATTTCGAAGTGTTTTGTGAAAGTTTATTGTCGACTTTTTGAATTTTAAAAAATTATGTTACGTTATGAAACGCAATTTTTTTCCCGTTTATCACACAGTCTACATAGAACGATATCTAGGCTATATATGGACCGATTTAATTAAAAAAAAGACCCAATAGTGATTATGGGACATCTAGGAGTGCCAACAAAGAAGATGGTCAAAGATAATGAATGTTTTATATTTTATTGTGCGGTTTGTGTAGCGCCGAATATGCTAATTATTTTGTTTACGTCCCCTGCGGGTCTTTTGTGGTGTTACATGCTATCAGATAATAGCTTCTCATGCTTTCGCCGAAAAGCATTTTAAAAATCTGACTTGTTGCCTGGATTCACAACGAGTGTATCTTTAATTCAATACCCTGCATGTGTATTTTAATGAACGTTTGAGTTTTAACTAATACTATTAGCATTTAGCGTAGAGCATTTGCATTTCCAGAGCTCTAGATGGGACGCCTGCGTACAAGAGGTTAAGTCAGAATTCCTATTTGACTCAGCCATGCCTCTTTGACCGTCCAACATTTCCTCATTTCCACCCCTTCTAATGCAACTATCCCTGGTGCTTCTCCCTATTTCCCCCCTGACCGCTACACAGTTTCTCCCTACAGGCAGTCACTGAGTCCGAGGTGTTAAAGGAGCTTCTGAAACTTGACCCAAAAAAACATCTGGGTCAGATGGTTTAGACCCTTTCTTCTTTAATGAAGTGGTGATTTAAAGAGCTCAGCCATGTGCTTCTTGTCAGTAACAAACACATAATCAACTTTAAGGGACATGGGCAGCTGTGAGGAGGAGGGTTTATTCTCCAGGTCTTTAAACATTTTCCAGAACTTCATGGGGTTAGATCCACAGAGAGAGAACTGCTCCTTAAAGTAACTAACTTTGGCCTTCCGGATAGCCTAAGTGCACTTATTTCTCATTTGCCTGAACGAGAGCCAGTCAGCCTGAGAATGCGTGTGCCGAGCCTTTCGCCAAATGTAATTCTTGCAATTCTTCCTGCAATTCTCTGCAAGATCACGGTAGAACCAGGGGCTGAACCTGTTTTTAATTCTCATTTTCTTTATGGGGGCGTGTTTGTTAACAATACCACTGAAAATATCAAAAAAAGAAGGCGTCTTCGACAGAGGGGATCAAGCTGATTCTATACCATTTTACAATAAGTTCCGTTTATAATAAGTTACGTCTTCCATTTCGTATGCTATTGTTGTAACGTCTGCTTCCAACTCACACTCTCAAACACATAGATCCCCTGAACGCAGCTGACTCTCCAGATCCCAATCACCTGAATTCTGATCACCTGTTCACACACCTGCATGTCATTTTCACACACTATTTAGTTCATTTTTTTTGCACCCCATCATTGTGAGGTATTGTTTGTTTTGTGACACACTTCTAGTCGGAGCTCCGTTTTCCCCGTAATTTAATCCTCCCTTGTATGATAGTGTTTGCCGATTCCCTGCCTGTACTTTAGCCTATCGGGTTTCCTGTTATCAACCTATTGACTGATCTCCCGTATGACGTTACTGACCTTTTCCCTGCCTGTGCTGTTTCTTTTTGAACCCCCCGTGGATGACCTTCTGCCTGACCCTGGACCCAGCTACCTGCCTCCTCCTCCTTTACAAATAAACACCTGCTGCGCCCTGCACTTGTAACCAGCTCTCCGTCTCCCATTGTGTTCACTACAATTGTCTGACCGTAAAACCCCTTGGATTCAGCATTGCGTGTGCCCTGTATATGAATAGTCTTCCTTGATTTTCATATCATTATGTTTCAATCAGCACACGTTCATTTTATGGCATGGATAACTCTGCCCTTTCAGACCCAAACCAGACAGAGGGTTGTCACTAGTTATCACTGCCACAAAGTCGAAATTGGCTATATTGTCAAAATTCATGAAAACAAACATGTGCTTTTTGGTGTTCAATTAGGGTTATGGTTAGGCATAAAGTTGGCAGTGTCATTACGGTTAGGGTTAGGGTTAGGTTTAAAATCAGATTTTAAGAAGAGAATTTGCAGGAACGGGTGGGGTTTATGACTTTGGGGTTGGATAACTAGTGACGACGGAACAGAGAGGGAGGAAACTCATAAAGGACAAATGACAGTCAGTCTGATGTCATAAAAGGGGAGAGATAAAAAGCCTGGGATCCATGGGTTTATAGCTTCTACGTGATTCTGTTACAAACGGAAGGAGACAAACACAGCAGAAGTGGACATAAGTACCTTTTTTTCCCTTTAAAAAAAAGAGAAGCTGCTTGGTCAGGGGGAAATAATCTGGCCAGCTCAAATGGAAAGGGTATGTGTCACGGTTTTCATATGGTGAAGGAGAGTCGGACCAAACTGCAGCGTGTATATTGCGATCCGTGTTTAATCAAACAACGTAAACACGAATAAACACAAACACTACAAAACAATAAACTAAACGAAAACCGAAAACAGCCTACACTTGTGTCAACTAACACAGCACAAGGACATCAAGACACTCAGGACAATCACCCACAATACAACCAAAGAATATGGCTGCCTAAATATGGTTCCCAATCAGAGACAACGATAAACACCTGCCTCTGATTGAGAACCACTTCAGACAGCCACAGACTCTCCTGCAACTATCCCTGGTGCTTCTCCCTAGAACACCCCACGAAGCTACAATCCCACTACGCTACACACCACATACAAAACCCATGTCACACCCTGGCCTGACCAAATAACATGAAGAAAAACACAAAATACTTAGAACAGGGCGTGACAGAACCCCCCCCTAAGGTGCGGACTCCCGAACGCACCTCAAATCAATAGGGAGGGTCCGGGTGGGCGTCTGTCCATGGTGGCGGCTCCGGCGCAGGACGTGGACCCCACTCTGTAAATGTCTTAGTCCCCTCTCCTTGCGTCCCTAGATAGTCCACACTCGCCGCCAACCATGGCCTAGTATTCCTCACCCAGAACCCCACTAGACTGAGGAGCAGATCGGGACTGAGGGGAAGCTCGGGACTGAGGGGAAGGTATGGACTGAGGGGAAGGTCAGGAATGAAAAGAAGCTCAGGAGTGAAAAGAAGCTCAGGAGTGAAAGGAAGATCAGGAGTGAAAGGAAGCTCAGGAGTGAAAGGAAGCTCAGGAGTGAAAGGAAGCTCAGGGGTGAAAGGAAGCTCAGGACAGAGGGGCTCTGGCGCCTCTGGGCTGAGGGGCTCTGGCGCCTCTGGGCTGAGGGGCTCTGGCGCCTCTGGGCTGAGGGGGTTTGGCGCCTCTGGGCTGAGGGGCTCTGGCGCCTCTGAGCTGAGGGCTCTGGCGCCTCTGGGCTGAGGGGCTCTGGCGCCGGACAGGCGGGAGACTCCGGCAGCGGCGCCGGACAGGCTGGAGACTCCGGCAGCGGCGCCGGACAGGCGGGATTTTCCGGCAGCGGCGCCGGACAGGCGGGAGACTCCGGCAGCGCAGGGAGGCGAGGCGCACTATAGGCCTGATGCGTGGTGCTGGCACTGGTGGTACTGGGCCGAGGATACGCACAGGAAGCCTGGTGCGGGGAGCTGCTACCGGAGGGCTGGGGTGTGGAGGTGGTACTGGATAGACCGGACCGTGCAGGCGCACTGGAGCTCTTGAGCACCGAGCCTGCCCAACCTTACCTGGTTGAATACTCTCGGTCGCCCTGCCTTTACAAATAAACACCTGCTGCGGCGAGGTGGAATAGCCCATACTGGGCTATGTAGGCGAACCGGAGACACCGAGCGCAAGGCTGGTGCCATGTAAGCCGACCCAAGGAGACGCACTGGGGACCAGATACGTAGAGCCGGCTTCATGGCATTTGTCGACACTCAATCTAGCCCGGCCGATACGCAGAGCTGGAATATACCGCACCGGGCTATGCACCCGCACTGGGGACACAGTGCGCACCACTGCATAACACGGTGCCTGCCCGGTCTCTCTAGCCCCCGGAAAAGCACAGGGAGTTTGCGTAGGTCTCTACCTTAGCCCTACTCCCTGTGAGCCCCCAATAAGTTTTGGGGCTGACTCTCGGCCTTCCGTCTGCGCCGTCGTGCTTGCTTCGCCAACCTCATTCTCCTGTAACCTTCCGCGCACTGCTCCATCGAATCCCAGGCGGGCTCCGGCACTCTCCCTGGGTCGACCGCCCACCTGTCTATCTCTTCCCAAGAAGTATAGTCCATACTGTACTCCTCTTTGGGCTGCTCCTGTTTCCTCTTCTCCTGCTGCACCTTTGGGCAGCTACACTCCCTGGTTTAGCCCAGGGTCCTCTCCCGTCAAGGATTTCCTCCCATGTCCAGAAATCCATAATACGCAGCTCCTCTTTGGGCTGCTCCTGCCTGTTGACACGCTGCTTGGTCCGTTTACGGTGGGTGATTCTGTCACGGTTTTCATATGGTGAAGGAGAGTCGGACCAAACTGCAGCGTGTATATTGCGATCCATGTTTAATCAAACAACGTAAACACGAATAAACACAAACACTACAAAACAATAAACTAAACGAAAACCGAAAACAGCCTACACTTGTGTCAACTAACACAGCACAAGGACATCAAGACACTCAGGACAATCACCCACAATACAACCAAAGAATATGGCTGCCTAAATATGGTTCCCAATCAGAGACAACGATAAACACCTGCCTCTGATTGAGAACCACTTCAGACAGCCACAGACTTCCTAGAACACCCCACTAAGCTACAATCCCACTAAGCTACACACCACATACAAAAACCCATGTCACACCCTGGCCTGACCAAATACATGAAGAAAAACACAAAATACTTCGACCAGGGCGTGACAGTATGAGAAATGGCATGGGTCACGAGTGTGTTTAAACCATGTCTCCAAACACTATTAAAGAGCGTTAAATCATCTGTCCAGCTGGTGGTCTCCACACTGCGTCTTTGTGCCCCTCTGTCTCACTGGAACAGCCAGACAGACACACACACACACGTGCATGCATTGCATTATCTATCCCCTGCTCCACACTTTGGACGTCCCTCTCAGGAGAAAAGGAGACGGCCATGTGAATAGAACAAAAATTATGGGAGTGCTAGAAAGAGTGTCAGAAAAGAGGTGCGTGAGAGAGAGAGAGAGAGAGAGAGAGAGAGAGAGAGAGAGAGAGAGAGAGAGAGAGAGAGAGAGATTCATAGAGACAGAGGGCCAGTGAGAGGAAGACGTGATAGAACGGGGTGGGTTGGGGGCGGGTCATCCACCTTATCATCCCTGAGGCTGATGTAGACTTTTGCCCTCCGCAAATCGGGACACCCTGACGTACCTCCCCCCAGTCTCCCTCTGCCACCCCGTCCCCAGCCTCTGTCACTGTGACCCCATGCCTTCATAGAGCTCATTGAGCACCAGGCCTGCCATTGTCCCCGGGTGAAACCCCATACTACGCCCCAGCCAGCCTGCTTTACCACCAGACATATGGCAGGCCAGGCCGTGGGACCACAAGCCAGCCCAGGGAAAGCGAGAGAACGAGAGAGAGACAGAGAGACAGAGAGAGAGAGAGAGAGGGGAGGGGAGGGGGGGGGGGTAGAAGGGAAATCACAAACACCATTCCTTTATTCAGAGTAATGGAACATAAAATTGTATTTGAACAACTAACTCCCTGAAGTGTGTGAGTGAAAGAGGAGAGAAAAAGGGAGGATGAGAGAGAGAAAGAGACAGAAAATTAGAAAGAGAGAGCTAGGGAAGAGAGAGCCTCAGAGGCTGCACATTATATTTATTTATTTTTGCAGTGAGGGAAAAAGAGAGAGTTGGGGGGAGGTCGGGTTAAGTGCTGAGCTGGTGTGTGTGTATGTGGGTATGTGTGTGTGTGTGTGTGTGTGTGTGTGTGTGTGTGTGTGTGTGTGTGTGTGTGTGTGTGTGTGTGTGTGTGTGTGTGTGTGTGTGTGTGTGTGTGTGTATGTGTGTGTGTGTGTGTACGCCCCCCTTACTGGGTGGTGTTGGTCGCCTTGAAATATAACCCACTTTCTGTGAGCTCCAAGCCGACAGCCTATTCACGGGGTGTCTCCTTCCAGAGAAAGGAGAGGAGAAGAAAGGGAGGGACAGAATGTGAAAGGAGGGTTGGGGAGCGAGGGGCAAATGGAGTGGAATGAATTGTAGTGCTAACACACAAGCTGATTGCTGAGCTGATTAGCTGACTAGCGGTGCTCGACTAGATAAAGAAAGTCTGCACACTCTAATTACTGATCTGCACTTCAGACCTCTACTCTCCTTTTTTGTCTCTGCTTTCTATCTTTCTATCTCTGCTCACCCTCTCTATCTCCCCCGCAGCTCTCTTTCTCAACTCCCTCTATTTCTCTCTTTCTCTCTGTCTCTCTGCTCTCTCAACCCCCACTATCAATCTCTCACTTTATCCCTCTACTCGCTCTCTGTCTGTCTGTCTGTCTGTCTGTCTGTCTGTCTGTCTGTCTGTCTGTCTGTCTGTCTGTCTGTCTGTCCGTCCATCCATCTCGCTTTCAGCTGTCTTGCTCTTCATACCTCTCTCTCTCTCTCAATTCAATTTCAATTCATTTTCAATTTAAGGGGCTTTATTGGCAAGGGAAATATATGTTTACATTGCCAAAGCAAGTGAAATAGATAATAAACAAAAGTGAAATAAACAATAAAAAATGAACAGTAAACATTACACTCACAAAAGTTCCAAATGAATAAAGACATTTCAAATGTCGTGTTATGTATATATACAGTGTTGTAATGATGTGCAAATAGTACAAAAGGGAAAATAAATATAGGTTGTATTTACTCTCTCCCTCGCTCTCGCTCGCTCCCTGTTGCTCTGGCCGCTGTGTGAGGTTGTCTGCTGCAGGGCAATGCTGAGCCGTTTCATTTGTGTTTTGTTCAAATGACCCCCTGACTAAAGAGTTTTCAGCTCTACAGTTACAGTTGCTTTGTACAGCCTCCCTACCAATGTATGTCTCTGCCACCCTGTCTCTGATATCCTGTCTCTGCTACCCTGTCTCTGCTACCCTGTCTCTGATATCCTGTCTCTGCTACCCTGTCTCTGCTACCCTGTCTCTGCTACCCTGTCTCTGCTACCCTGTCTCTGATATCCTGTCTCTGCTACCCTGTCTCTGCTACCCTGTCTCTGCTACCCTGTCTCTGCTACCCTGTCTCTGATATCCTGTCTCTGATATCCTGTCTCTGCTACCCTGTCTCTGCTACCCTGTCTCTGCTACCCTGTCTCTGCTACCCTGTCTCTGCTACCCTGTCTCTGATACCCTGTCTCTGCTACCCTGTCTCTGCTACCCTGTCTCTGATACCCTGTCTCTGCTACCCTGTCTCTGCTACCCTGTCTCTGATACCCTGTCTCTGCTACCCTGTCTCTGCTACCCTGTCTCTGCTACCCTGTCTCTGCTACCCTGTCTCTGATACCCTGTCTCTGCTACCCTGTCTCTGCTACCCTGTCTCTGATATCCTGTCTCTGATATCCTGTCTCTGCTACCCTGTCTCTGATATCCTGTCTCTGCTACCCTGTCTCTGCTACCCTGTCTCTGCTACCCTGTCTCTGCTACCCTGTCTCTGCTACCCTGTCTCTGATATCCTGTCTCTGCTACCCTGTCTCTGCACCCTGTCTCTGCTACCCTGTCTCTGCTACCCTGTCTCTGCTACCCTGTCTCTGATATCCTGTCTCTGCTACCCTGTCTCTGCTACCCTGTCTCTGCTACCCTGTCTCTGCTATCATATCCTGATCATGCTATCCTGTTTGTGGTAGACATCTCATCTTGTTGTCTGATCTTTTCAAGTGGACTGTGAAACACAGGCATAGATGTTGACATATGCTTCAATAACATCAGATGCATTGTCATACAATCACTCCCACTTGCAATTCATTTGCATCAAGTAGTTAGGTCCAAATGAAAACAAACTGCATAAAGCCTGTGCTTCAGTAAGCCAATAGGAAGACAGTACCTGTGTCCTTGTCCAGTACTGAACACCCTCCCCAGTCCAGACCCTGTCCCTAACCCCGTTTGATCTTATCTGCACAGATCAGATCAAACGCTTCTCCATCCCGTTTCTCATCAGAGTCCACATAACCACAAGATGAAAATGTAATTTATTACCACAAGTGTGAGAGATATAGGACCTCTCTCCCTCTCTCTCGAACAGAATAAATACAATGATTACAGATGAAGGGTTCAAGTCTATCCCAAGCATCTTTCCAATGATGCAGTAGTGAGAAAGGTCTGCATGATTTCACCCAAATATGATTACCCTACAAACTAACCCTTATCGGGCAATCTGACCATGCTTAAGAAACCAAGCAAAATGTCCCTGTAAAATCTCCATGTCATTAGCTAACCCTTGTAAAAACAGAGTTCTGGAAGGTAATTTCCAACCCAGACAAATTGATGGAAAGAAGAAAAGTAGAAAGGAGGTCAGTGTTGAGCTGGTTGGTTTGATGTTGGTTAGATGTTGGTTTGATGTTGGTTAGATGTTGGTTTGATGGAAAGTAGGCTAAATCGGCTCTACATCAACATCCAGCCATAAAAGATCTCTCTTTCTTTCTTTCTTTCTGTTCTTTTCTTATGACAAGTTCTGATCACCTTCTCCAGTATTCCACTTGGCGTGAATCAGTGTGGAATATACTGCACAATACCTCTGCTTTCCTAAAAGCCTTGTCTAACTCTAAGATGTTGAACACACATTTTCCACTTAGGAACGTGGCTATCTACAGTGAGAGAGAAAAACAAATCAAGGCCACATGTTCAACCCTCTCCCCTTAAAAACACAATTTGATAGCAGTGGGAGAGAACTCGCCAGGTTTGTGGTTTACAAAGAAAGTTCATGTGTAATCTTGGCTCTGAGGCTTGTTGAAACGTTAATCAGTGGGGAATGTAATGCTGTTGCCTGGGATTTTCTTTCTCACAGACGTCAACAATAAGGAGATTGACAGATTGACTTAGACTGATTGAAGGATAAGTTCAGTTGTGTGAGAGGTATTCAGTTGACTAAGCCCGGAGTTAAATGAGTTGAAATGTGTGTTCATCTCTTTCTCTCCCTCTTTTCTCTCTATGTCTGTCTGCTATCTCTCCCAGTCTCTCTTTCTCTGGCTTTTAATTAAAAAAAGAGTCTCTCTTAATCTCATGCTCAACACACTCTGCTTGCTAATGACTTGAAGGGATCTTACCTCCCACAAAGAGAAAGAGAAACGGCAGAAAGAAAGGGAGAATGAATGAGTGAGTGTCAGCATACAAGTGTCTTTGTGTGACAGTGTGTCTGTGTGCGTGAGTGTGCGTGTGAACGTCTGTCTGTGTGTGTATGTTTGAGTGAGTGTGTCGGTGTGTGAGTGCACTTTTGTGTCGGTGTGTGTGTGTTTATGCCCGTCTGTGTGCCAATGCCTGTGTGCGTACGTATGCTTGTGTGTGTGTGCGTGTGTGTGCGTGTGTGTGCGTGTGTGTGTGTGTGTGTGTGTGTGTGTGTGTGTGTGTGTGTGTGTGTGTGTGTGTGTGTGTGTGTGTGTGTGTGTGTGTGTGTGTGTGTGTGTGTGTGTGTGTGTGTGTGTGTGTGTGTGTATATGTATGTGTGTGACTATGTGCCAGACCCCTGGTTGTCTCCTCTCCTCCTGTTCCCATAGGAGGAGGGCTGAGGGGTCAGGGGGTCAGCAGGGCCTGACAAAGGGCCCCAGCCGTCACAAAAGTCAGTGCGTGTGCCGGGAGGGGGCTGGGGTAGGAGGAGAGTCACTTATTACCATAGTCCCTGGCCTGGCATTAACAATGATGGATCAGCATCTGGACACCACAGAGAGAGAGTGTGTCACTTATCCCTCAGCCTGGGAGAGAGATGGGGATGACTGGAAAAGAGGATGAGGGGAGAGGGGGTGGTGGGAGGGGGAGAGGGGCTGGTAGACTGTTAGACATCTGTAGAAATCCATCTGTATCGGTAGCCATCCATCTGCAGCAATCCAACAGCTGAGTGGTCTACTGAGATTCAAACAGATTCCCTTGCATCCATTCTTGGTAATTCATTGATTCGGATTGGAAACACTGACCATTGACTATAGTCTACTATTTAGAGCTGCGCGTTGACAACAGCGACAAAAGCCTGTCTGTGTCTGTCTGCACAGTGAGTGGCTAGCCAAACGTACAGCATATCCTCTGCATGTATGTATAATACACATAATCGGGATATCGGTATTAGGATATCTTCAACAGTCATGCCGAAAGGGAAGGGGGAGGAGGAAGCAGAGTGGAGCGATAGGAGAGGAAGAGGAGAATGAGAGGAGGGAAGAGAAGGATAGGGGTAAGGGGAACCAGACAAAGTCTTAATGTGTAGTGATTGATAAGCAGAGCTTTCTAATGGAAATGAACACTAGCAGTGTAATTTGTGTTTTTTTCATTAGCTGAAACAAAGCCATGAAAACAAGACCCTTCTGTGCTTTTCTCTTCTTTCTCTGTCAGAGAGTGTTCTGAAGAGACTCTTGGGACTAAGCTATACTTGGAGTGTGTGTGTGTGTGTGTGTGTGTGTGTGTGTGTGTGTGTGTGTGTGTGTGTGTGTGTGTGTGTGTGTGTGTGTGTGTGTGTGTGTGTGTGTGTGTGTGTGTGTGTGTGTGTGTGTGTGTGTGTGTGTGTGCGTGCGTGTGCGTGCGTGCGTGTGTGTGCGTGCGTGCGTGCCTTTGTGTCTCCATCGAGGAAAACTCGCAAGGAGAGCGGGCCAGTAATATCAGATCATTAGCGTGTTTTGAAAGTTATTTTTATTTATCCTGCGCGAGCTCTGATTTGAATTAATAGGCTATTAGAACAACAATTAGCATACACATTCCAGCTCTCTCCTTCATACACAGGAAATGGGTTGGCAAGTCCTCGCCAATAAAGCAATGCTTAGTAGTTTGACATTTCAACTTTTTGTCTAATGCAAATTTGCAAAATCTCTCTCTCTCTCTCAGACTAAGAAGTCATACAGCGGGATGCTTATGAATGATTCATCAGTTAGTCCAACGCTAAGTGTTTGCAGCTATAATGTGTATCTGCACTGCTTTTAATGTCCTCTCTCATCAGAGTGACGTTGGCTCTATATTTCTGCTCCTGCGTTTCGGGCAGCTAAATCTACATGAAGCGTTAATTCAGGGGCTGTTGATGCTCATCCCCTCAGCGGGTTTGTAAGAAAACACACGTTTCGGTTGACGCTCGAGACTCTCTGGCTGTCAGAACTCTTGTTTACTTTTCATTTGTACATTGCACTCACTCCCAAACTCCCTCATTTTTATTCAAAACATGTATCTGCTATTCCTTTATTTGTTTCTCTTACGTATCCGGAGAGACTTGTGAGTGCAGTCAAGGTCTGGACAAGAAGTAAATACGACTTTGAGTTGTTGTTCAAAGCTCTGTGGAACCCTGAGGTAAAATGGCAGAGTTGGCATGGAGCCAAACGCACCAACGCACCGATGGCTTCCCCTTCTTTAATGGTGTTTGATTAAAGCCTTTCCCTGGCTTCACTGACTTTAAAGACATGCCCCAATTTCCTCCCTGGATCCTACTACTGAAGGATGTCAAATACATGTCAACCCTGAGAATCCCCCAGGGGTCATTAGCCGGCAAACTCCAGAGCGTTCAGGGTTCGTCGAGTGACTCAAACACACGCAAACGCACACACCACCTCCGTTCCTCAACCCCAACCAACCCGAGCAGGCAGCGTGTTAAGATAAAGCCCTGGTCTGGGAGCCATTATTCTCTTGTAGTCATAGAAGTGTGCACCATGTACCTCTTCCCTTCCCTACCAGTAGGATGGCTAATATATACAAGTCCGGTTTTTACTGTCTGGCTTAAATGGGCTCATAAAGTAAGACCCTGCAGTGATAACTAACAGGGCCCCACCAGCTTACTGGCTTTATAGGAGAGAGTTACACTGTGGTGACTATGTAGTTCCTTCTGAAGAGTGTGTACTGAAAGGCATTTCAAAGAACTTGTGCATGTGACATGAAAAATTGAAACTTGAAAGTTACTGCTAGATACTTAGTAACCACAAACAGAGCTCTGCTGTTTTCAGAGGTGCCGATTTGAAGCGCTTTCTTCGCGTTTAACCTTTTAAATGATTTATGAGTATTGACATGGCTTGTCTGAACTGAAAAAAGGATATCACGGGAGATAAACACATTAAATCCATCAAATCCATCCAGTGGGCTTCAAACAGACTGCAGCAGTTCACTTTCAATCAGAAAATGCATTGTTTCACAGTTTAATGTGTTAGTACTGGGATCTCTTCCTTACCCCTCAGGAATAGACTACAAACTGAAGAATAAGGGTTGTGGCTAGACGTCACCCTTAAAGATAAATGGGTCCCAGGTTATGGCTCACACCCACCCTAAACCCCGTAGAACAACAGAGGGGAATATTTCTGCATCGCCGTGAAACGCGATCTGGGGATCCATGAGAGGTTCCAAAATTAGGAACACGTGGCGTCGGCCCTGGCAACGCAGCCTGACGACGAGGCAGCACCCCCTCCAAAAAAAGAACCTGGGTCTCGCCTGCATCACATCTGCCAAGACAAAATAGGTGGGGGAAGGTTTTGGGGGGACGGGAGAGTAGTAAATCTTCTCCCTATTGAATGAGCACCCCCAAAAATATGTCACCCCAAGACCTGCACGTGGGGAACATTCAACACGACCCACATCGGAGGGCTATTGTTCACTCTTTCTCTTCTTAAACACATGCAGCATGAGTTAGGCAAAGAACAACTACGTTGTTACTGTTGGCTGTCGATGTCCTTTGTCCCGGCTTCATGCGTCGATCCCCGTCTTTGAGACACTTTAAATAGGAGTATTGTGCTGGAATCTATTGAAATGGCACACTTCTCACGAGACCGCTGTCAAGCTACATAGGACTTAACAACACCGTCTCAGGAGGAACTTACGGGAAATGTCGCAATCCCATTTCATCACGGTAATGCACGTCTAACAATTTATTGTTAGACGTGCATTATGCTTTACTAACGTTCGTTTGGAAAGGGAAAGTGAATCTCGCTTCACTTAATTGTCACTTATAACAAGCAAAGCACATAAAGACGATCTGAAAGCGAGTCATTCTTTCTACTACGAACAACAAAGCCTTCCCTTTGTTCAACACCTGTTGGAAATCCTCCGAAATGTTGCTCAGTTATTAAACTGGGTCACGTCTGGCTGACACCCGATATCTCTGTCTGCGATATGAAAAGCCGGCGCGAGATATTGTGCCGCTTCAAAAACAAGTGATCGGGTAACAGCACAGCATATACCAGACGTGTGTCGATCAGGGAGCGGGGCTTCGCTCCATCACAACATGAATGCAGGGCCGAACCCCAGATATAATCTCCTTCTATGTTCATCACGTTGCTCATACTGTCCACGCATCAACCTTATATTACTGTAGGCTTCTGTTGGCGACCGGAGGCCCGATACTTGCGACTCATTTGACAGCACTTTTCTCTTTCTCAACAGGGTCGCTGAAAACTTCTGTCAATCGCGTCGATGTGTCTCAGTACTTCTTTTTTTGCATGGCATTCATTGCAAATACATTCCTATGAGGAGAAGACATTTTGAAAAGAGTTATTTGTGTACAAATTATGCCTACAGATGAGACCGTAATCACAGGCAAGACAATGGGGCCTGATAAGGGACAAGTGGCGTGCAAACAACACAGCTACAGCATCTAAGCTACCAACTACCGCATGGTTCAGTTGAGCTGTGGTGGGGATATTTGGTTATTTAGAATTCACCACCAGTGTCAACAAACAGCAATGATGAAGCAATACCTCCATTTGAACTTGTCCCTGTACTTACAACGTATGTTCTTTTTGGCGAAGAGCATCAGACGTCTCCGTGGTACTGTATTTCCCAGAGTGGCCTGGTATTTCCTCCTCTCTGTCTTCTCTCAGCTCACAGAGACGGAGCACGCGACACTGTAGAGGAGAGCAGGATATACGGTCATGAAAGATATGATGACTGTTCTCTCAGAGGTTTAAGGTCTGATAGAGAGAATACGGAAAAGGGAGAAATAGTGACAGAGGGTGCAGTGTAACTACAATGAACAAAAATATGAACGCCACATGTAAAAGTGTTGGTCCCATGTTTCATGAGCTGAAATGAAAGATCCCCAAAATGTTCCATACGCACAAAAAATGTATTTCTCTCAAATTTTGTGCACAAATGTCTTTACATCCCTGTTCGTGAGCATTTCTCCTTCGCCAAGATAATCCATCCACTTGACAGGTGTGGCTTATCAAGAAGCTGATAAAAAAAGTATGATCATTACACAGGGGACAATAAAAGTGCTGGGGACAATAAAAGGACACTCTAAAATGTGCAGATTTGTCACAGATGTCTCAAGTTGAGCGAGAGTGCAGTTGGCATGCTGAATGCAGGCATGTCCACCTGAGCTGTTGCCAGAGAATAGAATGTTCCTTTCTCTACCATAAGTCGCCTCCAATTAAATGTTTGATAATTTGGCAGTATGTCCAACCGGCCTCACGCCATCCCAGGACCTCCACATACGGTTTCTTCACCTGCGGGAACGTCTAAGGCAGGGGTGAGCAATTCCAGTCCTCAGGGCCTGATTGGTGTCACAGTTTTTCCCCAGCCCCAGCTAACACACCTGACTCCAACAATCTGCTAATCATGATCTTCAATTTAGAATGCAATTTGATTAACCAGCTGTGTTTGCTAGGAATGGAGAAAATCAGGCCCCCGGGGACTGGGAGGGAATGCGGAGGAGTATTTCATTCTGTAATAAAGACATTTTTGTGGGGAAAAATTTATTCTGACTGGCTGGGCCTGACTCCTCAGTGGGTAGGCCTGGCTCCCAATTGGGTAGGCCTATGCCCTGCAGGGCCCACCCATGGCCTAGCCCCTGCCCAGGCATGTTAAATCCATAGATTAGGGCCTAATTCATTTATTTATATTGACTGATTTCCTTATGTGAACTGTAACTTAGTAAAATCTTTGAAATTGTTGAATGTTGTGTTAATATTTTTGTTCAGTGTATAAAGAATGGGCAAACAGTTAGCCTAGCGGTTAAGAGTGTTGGGCCAGTAACTGAAAGATCGCTGGTTCAAATCCTTGAGCTGACTAGGTGAAAAATCTGCCGATGTACCCTTGAGCAACCACCTGCTCTTGTAAGCCGTGCTGGATAAGAACATCTGCTAAATGACTCAAATGTAACAATGTAAAACAATAGCAGATAGGGTTATCTTTGTGGGCGCTTCTGACTCGTATACAGACCTTCGGGACCAAGGAAAGGACACTGTGACAGAGAGTCAAACATGTTGGGGCCTATTTCAATGTAGGCTATGTGAAGCTACTCAATCAATTTGAAAATGATGACATTTATGATTTCCATACCGGGTAGGTGCTACAGTAAAACATGGCATCATGAATGGAATTGTGGGTAGCCTATGCATTGTGTTGTTATTTAGATAGGCCTATTTGCCAACTGCAGTTCTTGGGGAATTATACACTTAGGTGAAGTAATACTTATGTAAAAGCTGTATTAGCTGGGATTGTTTAATAACTCTACTAATTCCATACCATTCATTTGAACCAAATAAATCATGGACACGTCTCAGACGAAAGGCGCAGTGCGCGTGCGTGATGTAAATGCATTTACATTACATTTACAAGTTGTTGTAAACTCTGCGTCGGCCACCTTAATGACAGAGGAGGCTATTGTAACTATTTATATGACCATGTCCGTCTCCGTGTGAGACATATAGCCGCCCTGCTACACGTGTCTTGTGGCAATAAAACCCCTAGTTACCACTGCAACTCTTGCTGGGGATGAATAACAATAAGCATTGTCGCGAGGCCACACGGAAGAGACCCGTGCTTCTCCCCCTCCTCACCCAGCCAGTCTCCAATCCTATCCTCGCGAGGGATCCGCGCGAGCTAACAGAATGATAATGAGAGGCGAGGCGGCAGATGCTCGGATGCCTTTACAAACGCCCGCGACCCCCGCGCGCGCCAGAGCAGGAGCATTCCGCCGGCTGGCGCACCGACCGGGATGGGGTGTGGGAGAAACTTTGCCCTTTGTGAGTGGCTCGCGCACGCAGCTCCCCCGCCGTTTGGGTTTTTTGGTGGGCCCCGGGGCGGCCTGGTTACACCTGCTAAGCGCTTTTGTCATTGGGATCTCCTTCATTTCAATGAAAGTTCATCTCTCCCCTCCCCCATCTCACGAGGCTCCCAGAACTAGCTTTACGACCCCAGTGGGCGGAATCACTGCACCCCCTCTCCATCCACAGAGAGTACCATATGAGGAGGCGAGACTGACTTCGCCAAAATAACACAATGAAACATTTTCTGAAGTAATATGGGCAGCCCTATGATTGAAACCTAAAACAGCATATTAGCATGAAATTGCATCCAGAGTTGTGTTAAATGTTGATTTGTTATTGGAAGCTATAGCCTAGTTAATTGCATTACCAAATAGCCTATTGCTTTGAGATATTCATCTGATTATCTTACATATCAATACTGAAATGTAAATATCTGACTTCGGCTCATTCATGTAGCCCACAGCCTATAGTTATTTTAATTGTATTGCCAACCACGGTTTAAGGCACATTAGAAGAAGTTAACTGTTTTGTCACCGCACCTGCCATCTAAACCCTTGACGTAAGACTAACATTGACTATGTTTTTCTAAAAATACAGTTCCTACATTTTAGCCCAGAGAAGAGCGTATCGAAATGTATTGAGTTTGCATCTGCTTTCTGCAAACATACCCCATTGATGTTGTGTTTCCATGGGTTTTATTCGAATTACACCCGTTCTTGTTTAAACTCGGGCGGTTGTTGGTCTTCGTGGAGGAAATGTGATTAGCTTGCATTCCCCATTGCATTTGGGCACCACGAGCTCACCCGGGGTTTTCTCAGAGCGGGGTGAGAGACGGAGAGAATCGAAGCACCGGCCCGTGGCTAACATTGTTAAACGTCAGCGGGGAGTTTTCACCCGGCTCCCTAGCTACCTTTCACACAGCAAACGGGTCATGTCTAACCCGATGAGAGAAGATTTTAGGCCTATTGCTCGTCCGGCCTCCCCAGCGCCAGCCAAAAATAAATTTGGCACCAGTTATTGAATTGAAAGTTTAAACGGTTACGTTGGATGCTGCGTTGAGAACCTTTTTACACATCGCCTCAAACAAATACTTGGGTCATATGTATGTTGTTCTAACGCCACATATTACTGCAGCACGTGATGATCTTACTAAAATCCCAAAATCAAACACATACATTTTTTTTTATTAGCTGGTAATTGTATTTTATATGTATAAATGATATGTGCTGAATCATTAGGGAGAAAGCTATATTGATTTACAGCTCTGCTGAATCAAAGTCCATGTGTACGCGCTCATGGAGCCAGATGGCAGAGAGCGAGTGCATCTCCTCCTTTTCCTTACGAGTCACTCCAGGAATTTAAAATGCAGCGAACCTCCGTCAATATGCTCTATCCAGTTTTACAGAGAGAATACAAATATATGTGTTTGTCCATTGGGCTTAAATAGCCATCAGTGATACAATAATATCTGAGTGCTCTGGTTTACCACATCAAATAGCTTAGTGGGAAGTCATGTGTCATGCTTGTGTCTAATTGCGCAGAGAATGGGGACAACCGTTTTGGAGATGTTTATCGAGGCAATGTGCGACGGAACGGCATTTTTGAATTCCATCTGAAAGTGCGTTTAGGCCCGGAATTGACGTAGGCCTAATTATGGGTTTGGGTTGTCTGAACCTCGCGCAGATGGTCCGGTGCCTTCTTCAAGCTCCAGTTGCTCGTGTTTGCTCTCTGAGCGAGAGTTTGAGGATGCTAATTCGGCAGGGATTGTAAAGCAGTATTATGCACCGGGGGAAAGTGTTTGCCCGCGTGACCCGCGGCGAGGCGCATTTAGCACCAAGGAATCCTTTCGGAGATTCGCCACACGCGGGGCCCTGGAGGAACACACAATAGCGAGGGCGCGGAGAGGTCTTCTACCCTCACTCAGTAAAAAGCTGGATTTGGGGATCCACAAACCTTCACTCTTATAGTCCTCTCTACACACTGGTGGCTTGGAAATGTGAGGCTATGCAACCTTCTTATCACCATGACTTTAAGAACAAAATTGGTAACCAAATTGTATCCACTGTAAACCAACCTGAATACACCTTCAGATATTGTGTCCTATGTTACATATTTTGTTCAATGTTTTCCAGTTAAATATACGAGACAACTACATATACAATTCACCTCAAAATATCTAGTGAATTTGTGCGTATAACCAGAGCATAAAATGCAAGCAGTGCTATTTTGGGGGATAGTATACGGAATGTTAAAGTTCTTTGTCATGTTTAAGGTAGGGGGGTGACAGTGGCACACGTTTGTGAATTGCAGCTATAACAATATGCGAGTGCCGAGGCAGCCTTGGGTCAATCTGGACGTGTTTAAAGTTCTCCCTGAATAATCCCCTTTACCTATTGTTGTGGCACACTTTAAAACTACATCTTTGGGTTGGTCCTCCCGGCTTCTGCAATCAATGGGCCCTCTGTGTCGTGAGTGGACATCCTGGACGCAGCGAAGGGGCAGCACTTGATTTAGGGAGGGGTGAAGAGGAGAGGGAGGAGGGGTGGGGGAATGTTTTTGTGTGAGCTGAGGAAAAAGACGCAGTTTGGGTGAGGGGCGGGCTATCAGGGCCAGTCTGTCTACGGAGACGAGACACAGACGGCAGGAGCGCGCGACAGAGCAGAGCGCACAGCAACACAAGCGGAGCTGCGCCTTTTCTCCTCGCTCAGATTTCCAGACACACACTCACACACAGAGACCGTGTAAGTGGATGTATGCAACAGATCCGTCTACGATAGCAAGAAAAAAAATGCATTTGAGTTGGTGTTCTTTGTTGTAAAATCGAAGCTAAAACGAAAGCTGTGACCTGGTTCATCTTGGGTTCTCAAATCTCTATCTTTAAGTCGATTTGCGCGACTTTTCACCGACGGTGACTTATTGGTGGGATTTAACATGACATACTTTTGAGAAAGCGTATTTTCTTCCAGACCTTGCTCCTCTGTGGAACTGCAGCCCTAACCTGGGTGCTGAAGATGGGTGCCAAAATGAATACACCCAGAGGGAATATAGTATCTTCCACTGCGCTATTATTATTTTTGGTTGGAATTATGCAGGACGTTTCTGGTAAGACTTTGAAATATAAAGTTTACGAAGAGCAAAAAGTGGGCACAGTGATTGCAAGGCTAAAGGAAGACGTGGCGGGTGTTCTTTCCAAATTACCGAGTTCAGTGTCCTTTCTGTTCCGTGCTATGCAGCGGGGGAGCACTCCGTTTCTGTCGGTTCGGGAGGAGGACGGTGAAATCACCATAGGGACCAAGATTGACCGGGAGAAGATTTGTGAAAAGAACCTCAACTGTTCCATCGAATTTGACGTTATCACGCTGCCTACCGAATACCTCCAGCTCTTCCACGTCGAGGTGGAAGTCTTGGACATTAACGATAACTCGCCACAGTTCTCTCGTGCCATCATACCCATTGAGATCTCCGAGAGCGCATCTGTGGGAAACCGGATCCAGCTGGACAGCGCCACGGACCCAGACGTGGGAGATAACTCCCTTTACTCTTATTCTCTGACACCGAATCGCTTTTTCAAAATCGACATTAGGACCAGAAACGATGGTGCCAAATACGCAGAGCTTGTTGTGGTGAAAGAGCTGGACAGGGAGGTGCAGTCCAACTACCAGTTGCAGCTAACGGCCTCGGACAATGGAGTCCCCCCGAAGTCCGGCTCCACTTTGCTCAAGATAAGCATCTCGGACTCGAATGACAACAGTCCGGCTTTTGACGAGCAGGCTTACGTTATTAATCTCATGGAAAACTCACCACTAGGGACTCTACTGATTGATTTAAACGCCACAGATCCGGATGAGGGCACAAACGGTAAAATAGTTTACTCTTTCAGCAGTCATGTCTCTCCCAAAATACTGGAGACGTTTAAAATTAACCCTGAAAATGGTCAAATCACTTTGATTAAAAAAGTGGACTATGAATCTACATCATCTTATGAGCTGGACATTCAGGCACAGGATCTGGGTCCCAACTCCATCCCTGGACTTTGTAAAATCGTAATCAAAGTGGTGGACGTGAACGACAACAAACCGGAGATCAACATTAACCTGATGACTCCTGGAAAGGAGGAGGTGGCCTACATCTCGGAGGGCGTGCCAGTGGACACCTTTATAGCACTGGTGCGGGTGGACGACAGTGACACGGGGCTCAACGGTGACGTGGTGTGCCGCCTGCACGGCCACGGTCACTTCCGGCTGCAGAAGACCTATGAGAAGAATTACATGATCCTGACCAACGTGTCTTTGGACAGAGAGAAGAGGTCAGAGTACAGTCTGACAGTCATAGCTGAGGACCGTGGCTCTCCAAGCCTCTCCACAGTCAAACACTTCACTGTACAGGTGTTGGATGAAAACGATAACCCGCCTCGCTTTGAGAAGAGTCGCTACGAGGTCTTCAAGTCAGAGAACAACTCTCCAGGGGCCTACCTGATGACAGTGGTGGCGTCCGACCCTGACCTGGGCACCAACGGTCAGGTGACCTACACGGTGGTGGAAGCTCTGGTCCAGGGAAGCCCCATCTCCACCTACGTCACCATCGACCCGTCCAACGGCGCCATCTACGCTCTACGGAGCTTCGACCACGAGGACGTCAGCCGTATCGCCTTCACCGTCCAGGCCCGTGATGGAGGGAACCCCGCCCTCTCCTCCAATGCCACCGTCCTCCTGACCGTGCTCGACGATAACGACAATCCGCCCACCATCCAGTCCCCACCCCTACGGAACCACACCGCGGATCTACCTCTCTGGAGACACGCCTCCGCCGGTCAGCTGGTCACCATCATTAAGGCCACCGACCGCGACACCGGTGCCAATGGCGAGCTGAGCTGCTCCATCGTCGGGGGCAACGAGGAGGGCCTGTTTGTGATGGACGCGCGGCGATGCGAGCTGCGGACCAATGGCAGTCTGGAAGGGGTTCCCAAGGATGTGCTGGAGATCAGGGTGGAGGTGCAGGACAGGGGCACCACTCGCCTGTCCACGGGGGCCCTACTCCGCCTTTCCCTCCAGGAGAACATGAACATTCTGCCCCCAGGCCTCCCCACGGGCCCAAGCCATCCATCACTGGACCTCTCCCTCATCATCATCATCTCCCTGGGGGCCGTGTGTGCCCTGCTGCTGGTGGTCATGGTGATGTTCACCACGGCACGCTGCAACAGGGAGAAGAAGGACCCACGCAACTCATACAACTGCAGGGTGGCAGAGAACACGTACCAAAACCACCCGAAGAAGCCCTCTAGGCAGATCCACAAGGGAGACATCACCCTGGTTCCCACTGTCAACGGCACCCTGCCCGTACGGGCACACCCACGCTCACCTTCTGCTTCACCTGCCCCAGAGAGGGGCACCATGGGCAGCCGGCAGAGCCAACACAGCCGCCAGTCGCTTAACAGCCTAGTCACCATCTCCTCCAATCACGTCGCAGAGAACTTTGCTCTGGAACTGGCCCACGCCACGCCCCCTGTCGAGGTAAGAAGAAGAGAGAGAGAGAGAGGATTTCATTTCATACACTAAGTCCTTAGTGATGTATTACTGGATGGTTATATGAATATGTTATCTGCTAATGGTAGTCTTTGAATCTCTTAAATGCATTTGGAATAAAATAGACTACCATCAACTATGGATCTATAGAATAAAAAAATGACTGAGTTTAAGCTTTGCCTCATATTATGGTGATATAGAAATGTAAATGATGTTTATAATGAGGATATTTGCGTTATATATTTTCTATTTGTGTGCCCCGCGTTCTGTTGTGTTCAGTAAGCCGTCCCTTATTTCCCATGATCATCTCGTGTTTTATAGCCCGTCATAACAACCTTCATCCAGATCATGTGTCCTTATGCCTGTCTGCTCCCATCAGTGTTCATTCATTTCCCCTTTTCATTTTCCCCTTTATTTTCACTTTCCTTTCTTTTCTTTCTTTCTTTTTCCCCCCTTTTTTTTGGGTTTGGATTGTAGCAAGTCTCACAGCTTCTGTCCATGCTCCATCAGGGCCAGTACCAGCCAAGACCCAGTTTCCGTGGCAACAAATACACTAGGAGCTACAGGTACCTACATCTTAAAATAAACATGCCCGGAGGGAATCAGGAGGGAATCAGAATGTACGTGTTTAAGAATGTGTGCATAACTCAGTAAGGCTCTAAGGCATATCCTACAATGCTTTACATATTCCTATAAAGCTTGTGGTGCTATTCCCTCTTAGGCCTATATGTGCCTTGTTCTATTGTTAGGACTTAATAATTGTATGCAAAAACCTCCACTGCACTTAGTTTTGATACATGCATAAGCCTTGAACCATCCTCCAATGTGGTTTTCTATGAAAGTTCAACCATCATTTCTTCTCACCGCCTCCAGGTACGCTCTAAATGACATGGATAAGTTTAGTCTGAAGGACAGTGGTCGTGGTGACAGCGACGCTGGGGACAGTGACTACGAGGCAGGGAGAGAGTCTCCCATCGACAGGCTCCTGGGTGAGGCCTTTACTGAGCTTTACCCCCCTGACGGCCAACACAGACCCCATCCACAGCATCCGCATGCAGGTATACACCCCTCACCGCGTTTCAAACCCCTCACCCCCATCACCACTCTCCACCGATCCAATATCAACTCCCTTCCTCTACATGTCCATTCTTTACTGACCTCTACCAACACACTGCATGCAGGTATTCCATCCTCACCCCTCCCACTCTCAGTCACCCCTCATCCCCAACACCTGTGAGAGATTCACTCCCCAGCTGCTTATCAGCACAGTGACTGGGTGGGACTGTGGATGGAGAAAATAGGGAGAATTATCACTTGTTTCTCTGGCGAGAAAAAGGCTCTCATGTCCTCCACAACACAATTATTTCAGAGTGCGATCAGGCAGCCAGGCAGGCAGGTAGAGAGGCAGGTTGGAGTGGTTTTATCGACAGCTTTGAAAGGCGTTTTTGGTAAATCAGTCCGGTTAATCTTTCATCAGCGGGGGAGCCAATCTGCTGCCTGCCTGCATGGCCGCGGCTGCTGCTTTTCTAATGTTCCCCAATGCACTCTTCCTTCATCAGCTCTAAGATGTATTACAAATGGTCCTTTTATGGTAATGTGAGCGTAATGAAGTCCCTGAATAGTGTGAGTGAATAACCAGCGCTCTTTAATGAAGGCTTTAACTTGGCATATTTGATTTGTCTAATTTATTCTTCAGAGATTTTTCATTTGAAGATTTAATGTTGAATAGACGTGACATGAAAGGGTAAAATGCCGGCTTTTGAACGAGTAATAATAGCCATTGATCTGGCCTAGTGAATTGTCCCGACATGTTAATTGCATGTTATAGGTAGTATGCTCTCGCCCACAGAGTGCTGTGCAATCTAATTAGCTTAGATTTCAACCCATGTTTGAAACCCAGATCACACAACTGTGTTTAAAGATGAATGGATATCAAATGTTTGATGTTAAAAGACTGTATGAAAGACAATCTCTCATCTCCTCCCCTCAAAACCACTCCCCAATTCTATGCCTGCTCATCACCATCTCCCCTCATCACAAGTCTATCAACAAAAGAACAGTAATACCCAGAACAATCTATGGTGTGTGTGTATGTTTAAATGCATGGCCACATGGGGCCCACCTTCTATGTATTTCATCTATGCAAGTGCCTTGTGAATGTATCCAAGATGATGTCTCTCTCTCCCTCTCTCTGTAGCGATGAGACTGTGCACTGAGGAGTGTCGTGTCCTGGGTCATTCTGACCAGTGCTGGATGCCTCCCTTGACCTCCCCAGCCTCCTCTGACTACCGCAGCAACCTCTTCATCCCAGGAGATGACCCCCACCAGGCCAGAGACCCCGAGCAACCCCCACAGTCCTCTGACCCCACCCACCCTCATGCCCAACGCAGCAACCAGAGCTTCTCCACCTTTGGCAAGGACAACCAGGAGGGGGCCGAGGAGGGAGAGGCGGAAGATGAGGGAGAGGATGGGGAGGACCTCTGTGGAACCACCTCCCTGCTGTCAGAGATGAGCAGCGTGTTCCAGAGGCTCCTCCCCCCGTCGCTGGACTCCTACGTCCAGGTCAGTGAGACCCAGAAGGGAGGTGCGAGTGTGGGGGGTGTAAGTGTCCCAATGACGGGGTCATTGGACAGGAGGAGGAGTCACTTGCCAGGTAAGCCCAGTGCTGCAGCCCACCAGCAAGGTGTGGCAGCGTGGGCTGCCAACACCCATTTCCAAAACCCCGGATCTAGCATCGGGCCCTCAGGCCATCCACACCCCCAGAACGGCAGCTACCACACCCTCAAACCCAGCACCAAGCTCAGCCCCCAGAATAACCACAAGAACCAGGTCGTTGGGCACGGACAGCACGCCCCCACCCCCAAGAACAGCCCTCTCCTCACTGCCCTGGTTAGCCCTACCCTGGTGGTACCCTCCCTGGCCCCTGCCCCCATCCCTGTTCCTGTCCCCCTCCCGGGGCCTTGCGGTAAGTGGCTCCCCGCCATGGAGGAGATCCCAGAGAACTTTGAGGAGGATGAGTTTGACTCTGTGCTGGGGCAGCTGGGACACCTGCAGGGGAAGAGGAGCGACAGCCGCCATGAGTTGATGGACGCCAGCGAGCTAGTGGCTGAGATCAACAAACTGTTACAGGACGTCCGGCAGAGCTAGACATTCTTAAATACCCTCCACTCCACACCTTTGAACTCCAACTTCCTGACTTCCTGTCAGGAGTCCTGCCATGTGTATGGAGGGGGAGCTGAGGAGTATGGGTAGGAAAAAAGAAAAGAGAAACAAACTAAAGACATAGACCTGCAATTGTCATTAGAGTTGCATTTCTAACGTATTTGTGTTTTGTGAATGCTAAATATCCAAATAATGTTTGTATTTTCTGGTTTGGTACACAATGTACACAATGTGACTGTATTTATCTTTGTATTTTAAAAATACATTTGTATTCTTATATTTATTTAAAAATATGTATATAAACTTAATCAATCAGAATTATATTTTTATATATTGAATGCATGTTAAATGGGAGAAGAAAAAAAAAATCAAGATTTTGACATGCAACTGAAAATCTACATATTTAATATTGTCTTTTGTGAAATGTTTTTTATGTCACTATTATTATATGTATACGTGAATATATTCATTATTGGACACAAGTCTTTGTGGTGCATTGTGGGAACGTGTGGAGAAACACAAATAAAGTGGAAGACACAGAACTAATATGAGTTTGTCTCTGTTTAATCTTTGACGAATGTTGCCATTGTATTAGAGGAAGGATGTCAGAGACAGATCTATTAACTACACTGAGAAAAAATAGAAACTCAACATGTAAAGTGTTGGTCACATGTTTCATGAGCTGAAATCAAAAATCCCCAAAATTTTCCATACGCACAAAAAGCTTATTTCTCTCAAATTTGTGCACACATTTGTTTACATCCCTGTTAGTGAGCATTTCTCCTTACCCAAGATAATCTGTCCACCTAACAGGTATGGCATATCAAGAAGCTGATTAAACAGCATGATCATTACACAGGTGCCCCTTGTGCTGGGGACAATAAAAGGCCACTTGAAAATGTGCAGTTTTGTCACAAAACACAATAACACAGATGTCTCAAGTTTCGAGGGAGCGTGCAGTTGGCATGCTGACTGCAGAAATGTCCCCTAGAGCTGTTGCCAGAGCAATTGTAATGCTCATTTCTTGTTTTAGAGAATTTGGCAGTACGTCCAATCAGCCTCACAACCACAGAACACTTGTAACTACGCCAGCCTAGGACCTCCACATCTGGCTTCTTCACCTGCGGGATCGTCTGAGTGGGAGAGTACTTTCATCTGTAATAATGCCATTTTGTGGGGGGAAACTCTTTCTGATTGGCTGGGCGTGGCTCCCCAATGAGTGGGCTTGGCTGTCAAGTGGGTGGGCCTAAGCCCTCCAAGTCCCAGCCATGGCTGCACCCCTGCCTATTAATGAGAAATCCATAGATTAGGGACTAATTCATTAATTTCAATTGACTGATTTCCTCATATGAACTGTAACTTAGTAAAATCTTTGAAATTGTTGCATGTTGCATTTATATTTTTGTTCAGTATAAATGAAATGTTTCCATAGGAGGTTGAGAACCTTGTGTGTGTGTGTGTGAGAAAGAGATAATTTATATTCCTACAAAGAGATGCTGATAGCACAATACTGTCTAGATTTGCTGGTCATGGCTCATATCAACGCATCTTCCCAGACACGCTAGACCCCCTCCAATTCGCATACCGCCCCAACAAATCCACAGATGGCACAATCTCTATTACACTCCAAAATGTCCTCTCCCACCTGGACAAGATGAACACCTATGTGAGAATGCTGTTCATTGACTATAGCTCAACACCATAGTGATCTCCAAGCTCATCACTAAGCTCAGGACCCTGGGACTGAACACTTCCCTCTGCAACTGGATCCAGGACTTCCTGACGGGAAGGTAGACAACAACACATCCACCACGCTGACCCTCAAAACAGGGACCCCCTCGGTGGTGCATGCTTAGCCCCTGTACTTCCTGCGTGGCCGCGCACGACTCCCAACACCATCGTTAAGTTTACTGACGACACAACAGTGGTTGGCCTGATCACAGACAACGATGAGACAGCCTATAGGAAGGAGGTCAGAGACCTGGCAGTGCGGTGCCAGGACAACAACCTCTCCCTCAGAGTCAGCAAAGACAAAGGAGGT